>NW_021860249.1:0-949 GCF_006229205.1 Suricata suricatta | reverse complement strand
GTCGATGTCCCCGAGAGGCTCAGGTGCAGAGGTCAGTGGGTGAAGGGCGGGCGGGAAAGGAGGTGGACCCGGGGGGCGGTGGTGGGGGGGAATGAGTGGACTGGTGTGGTGGCAGGGCACCCAGGTGAAGGGGTGTCACACAGTCCAGGACACAGCCTTGGGCTGGGGCAGCACGGAACACAGATGTGTCACCCATCTAGGTCCGAGCACGCTTGTGCTCACGGGTGCGCGCGTACAGAGAAAGGCAGCAGGGCGCCCGGCGGCTGAGATGTGGGAACAGATCCATCTTTCTCACTTGGTAGGCAGGAGGCGGAACAGCAGTCCTAGGGCCCGGGGGTCAGAGAACCTTCCATTCCTCTCCTGAGGCTTCCATAACCAACATTATACATGACACGTACAGGGTGAATTCGGGTATGTGGATTTGGAAAATCTGAAGGGCTTCACTTAGGTCATGACCGGGCTTTGACAGGGTGACTCTGTTCTTCAGTGCTCTCGGTCAGAGCAGCGGGCGTGGGCCCGGCAGGCCTCTGCCGGAGCCGCTGGAAACGTCTAGGGACCATGGCACACACCTGGCTGACGTCACAAACAGGTTCAACATTTGTTCTCTACAGAACGTGAACCTCCCTTCTGGAGGTCATAACCACTAAGGCCACAGAGATTTCACAGCAACGGAGAATCAAATGTATTGTTTTTACCAAGCTCACAGATCCGTCCGCTCTCAGGCTCGTGAACGCGCCCCAAGGCACACTCTGCTCTGCACACACTCCCTCGGCCCGCGTGTGTGCTGCGGCCATTCATCACAGTTCCCGGGTGACAGTGAAGGGGCTACTTCGCAGACCATCTATCAATTTACCCGGCTTCCAGCTCAGACTCTGCCTGAGAACAGCAGAGAGCATTTAGTGGTTCCCGTGCCAGGCCATAAAGCTGCGCGGAGAGGACTGCCCGTGCT
>NW_021860248.1:0-949 GCF_006229205.1 Suricata suricatta | reverse complement strand
TGGGTCAGTTGGTCCTTCCGCCCCAACTGTGCTTGTTTCTCTGCTTTTTGATCGCTTTGGAGCAGAGCTGCCTCCTGCGTGTTCTAAATTACTGTTTCTAACAATTTAAGGTAAGAGACTAGTTATAACGGCCGCTATTAGAAGCTGAGATATTTTCCTCAAGTTGAGAATGGCTAAATTCAAAAGCTCTTGGTGCCAGCTGGTGGAGATGTGTCTTGTGAGTGATGGACACCGGAAGACATCTCAGAAAAGAACTAAGAAGTGTCATCGAGAGCTAAGACTTTTAATAACGAATAAGAAGGATCATCGTTTACATTTTCTGTATTGCCACAGTTATTTGAATTTACCAGTTTGCTATCACAATTTAGTTAGAAAGGATTAGGATTTGATATAGGTCCTGAGTGTAATTCTAAGCTATATTAATGATATGATAAGAATATCAGAAACTGAAAAATAAGCTAGGTAGAACTGATTTAAATGCATTAATGGCGGAACTCCAGAGGGAATAGAACCTCAAAGATAGCTGAGTGAGTGGGGGAGAACGGGGGAGATCCGAGGACGGGCCAGCCCGGACGGGCAGGGGAGGTAAGATCCCCAGCCCAACGTGGCACAGGTGCCGGGCGCCCGGGAGACAAAGGGAAGAGACAGAGTCGGAACGCGCTCATAGAACTGTCTCTGGGGAAGAGGTATAGAACGCTTGGCTGCGCGTGGAGACAGAAACCCACTCCATAGATAACTGCTGGGCAGCTGGAATCCCGAACCGGGGTGGCGCAAGAGGAGGAATAGCCCCCAGCCCTAAGCCATCTCCGCGGGGAATCAGGCCCCTGTGGCGGCGAGAAGCGGCTGCGCTGGGGAAGCGCGCGCGCGGCAGAAGCGACCCGAGCAGCGACTACGCCGGGCGCGAGCAATTCGAACCTGGTTTTGGGAACGGGACCACGGACCGCATTTC
>NW_021860247.1:0-949 GCF_006229205.1 Suricata suricatta | reverse complement strand
AGATTCACAGGGGCGAGGTGTGATCCAGCTTGGGGACCATGGACATGGAAAGAAAGAAAGTGCACACTGTTAAGAACTTTCAAGAATACATTTAACTCTCATTTCCCTCATGTAAGGCTGGGCTTTGGTGATCCAAAGGAAAAGTCTTCTTGGGAACGCTGCTGGAGAAAAGCCCCTCAGAGCTTTCTACTCTTTGTGGATATTCTCATGGGCAGTCTGTAGCACACGGGACACCAGGACTACAAATTCTTCAAAGGTGACCTGTCCATTTTTATCAGCATCCAGGTCTTGGAATATCTAGTCAATGGTAGCTTGATCTTTGGTGTTCTAGAAGGGGACATCAGAGACAGTAAGCTCAGACTCTTCCTCCCCTTCCTCTGGGCCTCTTATCCCTCAGGGCTCAGCTCAGGAGGTCCAGGGACATTAACTCATTCACCAAAACTGTGTTGGAGACTCCAATGTAACAAAATAGAAGATGGAGGGAAGCAGCTGTTGTGAGCCAACCTAGAGGCACACAAGTCCTGACCTGGACGGTCTCTGAGGCTCACTAACCCCCACAGGTAAGGAAACAATCCCAGAGAGAGAGGCAAATAGAGCCTGAGGTGACAGCGTGAGTTATGGAGAGAGGGAGGCGGATCCCCTGCCCCACAGCTCAGGAGAGCATCCTCAGCCAACCCCACCCCCGTCTTTCAGTGGGTACGTTTGAATGAGAAGCTCATCACCTACCTTGAGGGAGTTTGGAAGTTCCCTCATCATCAGCTTCTTCATCTCACCCTTGGAAAGGGTGTCCTGATGCCCCTCCTGGGCTGAGTACTGGTGGAAGACATCAATGACCCCCTCCAAGTGATCTTCCAGCTTAGTCATCTTCCCAACCTTCAGAAGACAAGAGAGGTCTAAGGCAATTCCTCTCCCACTCCACCCCACCCCACATCCACTCTCTCCTCTCTTT
>NW_021860246.1:0-949 GCF_006229205.1 Suricata suricatta | reverse complement strand
ACATCTTCTAAACTTATGTATCTTCTTCCATATTTCCACCTTTGGTCATTGCCAATCTCCCATAATCTAACTCATGGAGGCTGCTCCAGCTGCCATTTACCAACTCAAAAACATTTGCAAGAGAGCGTCCAGAACACTGTGCCTCCCTGTGTTAGGTCTCAGCCTCATCTCACCAGCTGCCCAGAGCTCTTGCAGATGCGGCCCCAACTCCCCACTCCGGGTCTTCCTCAATGCCAAGCACACAGAAGGGGTAGAGTGTGTGACCAACTGATTCTGCTGCCTTGGAGAAAGCAGAGAACTGGGAAAGAAACCCAAGCAGGAACATCATGTGAGCTTTCACTGGCCTTTGAGGTTTAGGGTCAGGGAAGCAGGAAGCAGGAGGGAATCCATCTATAGTGGGGCAGAGACCCCACTCGACCCCACTGTAGGGGGGGTTTAGAGACCCCAGGACACCTGTGTGTGTGTGTGTGTGTGTGTGTGTGTGTGTGTGTGTGTGTGAGTGTTTACATGCACACACCTAACTATATGCATGCAGGGGAGAGGAAGAAGTGGGTCTGAGGCTGCAGGAGTCTAGGTCCTGTCTGAAGGTGAGATCACCTCCGGAGCGGGACTCCCACACACTCTGCAGCCCTAGGAGACACAGGCGCATGAGGCAGGGACAGAGGGCAGCCAGAGCTGCCACCACAGGATGCACCCAGGATGCACTTCGGGCAGCCTCCATCCTCCCTGGGTAGAATTTGCTCCATTCAGTGCACCATTCATATGGTTTCCTGTGTTCTGGGTTCAGTCCAGTCCCCACCCTCCCTTCTTGTTCACACTCCCAGGCATTTCCTGTGCTCAGAGCTTAGAGCACTTGTTAGGCTGAACCATATGAAATTCCCGATCCTTGGTGTTGGCTTCTACAGTCTATCAATTTAGTTCTTCCCTCTTCTAAACTTTTTTTTTTTTT
>NW_021860245.1:0-949 GCF_006229205.1 Suricata suricatta | reverse complement strand
AGCAGCATTGAAAATAGACGTGAAAGGGGTTTCTATGTGGCTTGCCCACTCACGAGCTGGGGTTGGACAGAAAGCAGGTGCTTCATTGGAATCCGATTAGAAAGACTGATTCATACAACCCTGAACTGACTACCCATAATTCACATCATAAATACTATACCTCACGCCCAGGGTCTGCCCTTCAAAGAACATGGTCATCCATTTTATATATGCACTTTTTCAAAATCCTTTAGGTGGTCTTATAAAAAAAATCGTAGTTCCCTACCCCCATGTTTTTTCACTCTATAGAATGTAAAATTAAGTGTAGTTATATTCAGCAAGAACCTGCTAAACACATTTATTCATGAATAGGGTGAAATTTACTGAGTTCCTGTTATGGGCAAAGCATGGCACCAGGCCGGGGCAGCTACTAAATGAATCACACTCAGAACTCATTGTCTTAGAGAAAAGATCAGGCATGTATCAAAGTACCTGGAAAATGATTTGTATTGTTTAAGAGAGGTTGTCAAATTCCTTGATACTGCCCCCATAGGACAGTGGAAGTTCACTTCTCTTTCCTTTGAATCTGAGGTGTGATAGCTTGGGGTGCTGAAGTAGCACACGGTGCTGCTATGCCAGGTCCAGGCCTACCTTTGCAGGCGCTGGAACCTTCCATTCTGGTCTACTGGAGCCCTGAGCTGCCTCATAAACATTCCAAATACCTGAGGCCACCATGCGTGAGGAAGTCCAAGCTACGCATGTGGAAAAGCTCTGTGGAGACAGTGAGCAAGAGAAACACCCATGTGAACTCAGCCAGGTTCCAGAAATCATGGAATGCAGATATGCCACACCTGCTACACTCTGACAAAACTTCTGACCCAGAGAACCATGAGATATAATAATAATAGATGGCAGATTCAAGCCACAAAGTTTTGGCATAGTTTGCATGTAGCAACAGATAACTAGAACC
>NW_021860244.1:0-949 GCF_006229205.1 Suricata suricatta | reverse complement strand
TAAATAAAATAAAATGTTTCCATAATCAGCTAGAAACTCCTCTACACAGATGTGTTAACTGGGGCAAGCCCTGGTTCTATAATCTAAAATGCAATAGGGAAATTTTATTCAGGAGTGATTATTGGTTCATCATCAAACAAAAATTTACTTGCAAAAATTTCCAGGCTTTAATATCCATAAACACATACATTTGTATATACTAATAATAGATAACGCTACTTGTGGACTGTTTGCTAGCCACTGTTCTAAGTGCTACATGTACTGTTTCACCTAATACTCAAAGTAGTCCTAAGAGGTGTATTACTATTAAAGGTCATTACAGTTATTTTCATTTTGTAAATGAGGAAACTAAGTTTCAGAGATTAGAAGATTTATCTAAGGTCACACAGAGAGAAAGCGGGAGAGTTAAATCTGAATACACTGCTGTGACTTTAGGGTCCATATCCTAAACACTACAAAAGCTTATCTCTTGCTTTCTTCCTGCCTATCAAAGTGAAAAGTAGATTCTGTTATAATAGAATGTACAAATTTGTCACAATAACTACAGTAATATTTTATTTTAGCAATTGCAATAGAATATCAATGAATATATCTAATTTTGACTTAGAATTCCTAAAGACATGCAAAGAACTCGTATTCTGACAAAATAACATTTTTTTTGCTATTCCTCAGGAAATTATTGGAAACTGTGGAGGAAAGGATAAGTATGTGAGATACAGAGTATAACAGCAGAGTGCCTTATTTTGTTTGAAAACAACCAATAGTAACAATACCATAATTTTACAAAGTTATTTTGGGTACCTTAGTTTCACTCCCCAGTTTCAGAAGGATCTAGTTTGTCATATGTAGTCGCAAATAAACCCTAAGTTACCCTTGACATTTCCTTGTTTCACTTTTTATTCAAGTGTAGAAATTGTGAAAAGCTTATATTACTTGACCTTAAAATTTT
>NW_021860243.1:0-949 GCF_006229205.1 Suricata suricatta | reverse complement strand
CTTAGCAGTTATTCTTTTCAGAAAGTTGTTAAATCACTTGAAGTTTTATTTTAAAACCTGAATATATTAATTAGGCATGCTGAATTTTAAAAAATTATTCTTTGATTTTTTTATGTTTTATTTATTTCTGAGAGCAAGAGAGAGTGCAAGTGGGGGAGGGGCATATAGAAAGGGGGAGACACAGAATTTGAAGCAGGCTCCAGGCTCTGAGCTGTCAGCACAGAGTACAATGTGGAGCTCGAACTCACAGACCACAAGATCATGACCTGAGTCAAGTCAGACACTTAACTGAGCCACTCAGGTGCCCCCCAAAATGTTTATTTTTTAGAGAGAGAGCACGCGAACTGGAGAGGTAAAGAGAGAGGGGGACAGAGGATCTGAAGCAGGCTCGGCACTGACAGTAGCAAGCCCGATGTGAAGCTCGAACGCAGAAACTGTGAGATCATGTCATGAGCCAAAGTTGGGTGCTTAACCTACTGAGCCACCCAGGGGCCCTAGGCATTTTGAATTTTCATAATATGGTATAGGTACATAGAAAGTGGAAGTGAGAAGTATTTAAATCTGATTTTTCTACACGACTATTACTTTTTACTGTTTCAGGATTTGAAATAATCCCAAACTTAAATTTTGAAGAGGAACCTAAGAGGATATTCTCTGGGAACAATATATAAAAAGCTTTCTGAATTTTAAAGGTCTGTGATGACTTATGGTTGGAAATGGAGAATCAACGAATCACAGGAAATTATTAGTAACATTTCAGCAGCACTTTCAAGGATGCCTTAGCAGTTATTCTTTTCAGAAAGTTGTTAAATCACTTGAAGTTTTATTTTAAAACCTGAATATATTAATTAGGCATGCTGAATTTTAAAAAATTATTCTTTGATTTTTTTATGTTTTATTTATTTCTGAGAGCAAGAGAGAGTGCAAGTGGGGGAGGGGCATATAGAAA
>NW_021860242.1:0-949 GCF_006229205.1 Suricata suricatta | reverse complement strand
GGATGGAGAAATATCTACCATGCGACTGGACACCAAAAGAAAGCTGGAGTAGCCGTACTTGTATCGGACAAACTGGACTTTAAAGTAAAGGCAGTAACAAAAGATGAAGGACATTATATAATAATTATAGGGTCTCTCCATCAAAAAGAGCTAACAATTATAAACATTTATGTGCCAAATTTGGGAGCTCCCAAGTACATAAAACAACTAATCACAAACAGAGGCCATCTTATTGATAAGAATGTGCTAATTGCAGGGACTTTAATACCACTTACAACAATGGTTAGGTCAACCAGACAAAACATCACTAAAGAAACAGTGGACCTGAATGGCACACTAGAGCAGCTGGAATTAATAGATATATTTAGAACTCTGCATCCTAAAGCTAGAGAATTCACTTTCTTCTTGAGTGCACATGGCACAGTCTCCAAGATTGATCACATACTGGGTCATAAAACAGCCCTCCATAAATACAAAAGAATTGATCACACCATGCACACTTTCAGATCACAATGCTATGAAGCTCAAAATCAACCACAGGAAGAAGTCTGGAAAACCTCCAAAAATGTGGAGGTTAAAAACTACCCTACTGAAGAATGATTGGGCGAACTAGCCAACTAGAGAGGAAATTAAAAAATATATGGAGACACATGAAAATGAGAATACAACAATTCAAACTCTCTGGGATGCAGCAAAGGCAGTCTTAAGAGGAAAGCTCATTGCAATCCAGGCCTCTTTCAACAAACCAGAAAAAGCACAAACTCAAAACCTAACAGAGCACCTAAGGAAACTAGAAAGGGAGCAGCAAGAACACCCCATGCCCAGCAAAAGAAAAGAAATATTAAAGATCAGAGCAGAATTAAACAAGATAGAATCCACACACAAAAAAATTGAACAGATCAATGAAACCAAGAGTTGGTTTTGTGAAAAAATAAACAAAATTGATAAA
>NW_021860241.1:0-1885 GCF_006229205.1 Suricata suricatta | reverse complement strand
TTTTTTTTTTTTTTAATGTTCTAAAGTTCAAGGGAGCTTCTCTGGACGGAGGCAAAATTGCCTTTAAATGCCAGTTGCAAAATCCTAAATGAGAATATTGTAAAGGGATTGAAATAAGGACTATGCAGATTAGAAAGTGCAAGGAATAAAAAACAAAACAAAGCAACACAGGCGAGGACAGAAAGTCGATAAGGAGAGAGGGAGGCTTGCTGCATACAGAATATACTGGATGCTTTATTCCTGGTCTGGAGAACATCCTGGAAAGGAGCCTGTGCAGAAGGCTGGAGAAAAAAAGAGAATTCCTGGCTTCTGCCCTAGTGAGTCTTCTTGCTTTTAACCTTGTGGTTCCCAAAGTTCTGACTCAGAGTGACCTGTGCTCAAATCCCAACTACTCCAACTCACTAGCTGTGGGATCCTGGGAGGGTGATATATAATTTATTGTCCAAACTGGGATGCTTAGAAAATGAGGTGTTATTAATGATTTCAGAAAAGGCAATATAATGTATGGCCATTCTCTCTTAAGCAAAATGATAAATATGTATTTTTAGCATCATATAACAATAAATTTAATGTTTGCATCACACTTTTGTTTTTTAAGTTTATCTATTTATTTTGAAAGAGAAAGAAAGCATACATCAGGGAGAGGCAGAGACAGAGGGCGAGAGAGAGGATCACTGTCAGTGCAGAGCCCAATGTAGGGCTTGAAATAAACCATGACATCATGACCTGAGCCAAAGTCAGACACTTATCCCACTGAACCACCCAGGCACCCCACTTGTGGACTGTGGGACTAGGACTGTGCTCAGTACTTTTTTTTAATGTTAAAAAAAATTTTTTTTGAGAGGCAGAGAACGAGTGGGGGATGGTCAGAAAGAGAAGGAGACACGAATCCCAAGCAGGCTCCAGGCTCTGAGGCATCAGCCCAGATCCTGATGCGGGGCTCGAACTCACGAACCATGAGATCATGACCTGAGCCAAAGTCAGACGCTTAACCAACTGAGTCACCCAGGTGCCCTGGACTGTGCTCAGTTCTTTATATGCTCACTACAGTCCTGTGATCTGGAAACTATTATTAGCTCCCTTTTTTTACAGATCAGGAAACTGAGGCTTGGAGAAGTTAAATTAATTTTACTGAGATCGAGGGGACAATACGTTACAGGTTTTCTGTAATCATGCAGTAATGAGACTGTAAGGATCCATTAGAACTGAAATATTTGGGGCACCTTGCTGGCTCACTCAGAAGAGTGTGCAACTCTTGATCTTCAGGTAGTGAGTTCGAGCCCCATGTTGGGTGTAGAGATGACTTAAATGAATAAGTAAAAACTTAAAAAAAAGAACAGGAACATTGAAGTGGGTGTCCTTGAGAAATCAGAAACTGTGCGGTTGTCACACAGTGCTCGCTAGTGAGCATGTGTCTGGGATTGTGCTTTGGGAACGTCCTGCAGATCTTGAGGCACGGATTCGTGAGAATCATTTTGATGGTAATAAATTTTCATCCATAGAGGATAAATATGGTTTTTGAAAAGAACCCAAAATGATTCAGGATAAAAGTGAATCATCTAAAAATATATTTTGACTTTTGGCTTCCACCTAGAATGCAGAAAGCTAAAAAAGAAAAAAATACAGTGTCGCTCCTGCCTTAACAACAAGAACAAACCCCCAAATCTACAAAACCATAACTTTTCTTGAACTCATTGGAAAGAACTGAGGTCACAGAATGACGTAATGACCATGAGATCTAGGGAAAGACAGGCTCACGTGAGAACAGACAGGACATGAGCTCTGGCCCGCCTGTAACAAAACAAAGGAGGAGGACAAGGTTGCCATGCAAGGCAGGAAGAAGCATCCAGCTACGATTCTTGGAGACTCACCAAGGCCAACTGTG
>NW_021860240.1:0-949 GCF_006229205.1 Suricata suricatta | reverse complement strand
TATTCTTGCCTCTTTTGTCATGGATTAGTTGACAAGTGTCAACTAATTACAAGTATCATGTTGTTATGGAACCTGGTCTGGATCATCCGGGCAGAAGAAGCACGTAGCACTCGGAGATCTTGGAAGGTGGGAGGTTGATTTTACACCAGTGGCCTCAGAAGAGATCACTCTACAGAGGTCTGAGCCCAGAGCATCAGCAGAGGGAGTAATTTATAGCCTGTTACTTCCACATTCCTCATTAATCAGGGACAGGTGTTTTCTTATTAGTCCTGTCGGCCATCTTAGAACAGATATTGCCTATCAATTTTATTTCTGGGCTCTCTATACTGTTCCACTGATCTATATATCTTTTTTAATATATTTTTTCTTATCCATGAAAGGAAGTACCTTTAACATTTCTTCCAAACCCTGTTTAGTGGTGATGAACTTCTTTAACTTTTGTTTGGCTGATAAACTCTTTATTTCTTTTATTCTGGATAATAATCTAGGGGTGCCTGGGTGGCTCAGTTGATTGAGAATCTAAATCTTTATTTTGGTTCAGGTCATGATCTCATGGGTTGTGAGATCGAGCTCTGCATCGAGCTCTGGTCTGGCAGCACAGAGCCTGCTTGGGAGTCTTTCCTTCCTTCTTTCTCTGCACCTCCCCAGCGTGTTCTTTCTTTCTGAAGATAAAAAAATAAACATCTGAATAATAATCTACAGGGTAATCTTGGCTGTAGGTTTTTCCTTACAGAACTTTGAATATGTTATGCCATTCCCTTCTAGTCTCTCAAGTTTCTGATGAACTAATAGCCTTATGATGTTTCCTTGATATTAAACCAGTTGCTTCTCTCATACTGCTTTAAACTTCTCTCTTTACCTTTACTTTTTGACTATTATTATATGCTATGGTGAGAACCTTCTGGATTCATCTGATTTGGAATTCTGTGACTCCTGGACCTGGATTTCT
>NW_021860239.1:0-949 GCF_006229205.1 Suricata suricatta | reverse complement strand
TGCACAAACGTAGAAACCTGTGTGTGTGTGTGGGCGGGGATCATTTGTGTCCATACAGATCCAACGTGATTTCATGCTGATCTCTCAAACTCTAATCCATTCCATGTGGATCATTCTCACTTCCTGCCCTTGCTCATCTGTCACCTGTCTCTACAACAGTGACAAACATGGATCTCACTATCTGCCCTTGTGAGTCAAACACATATCTGTTCAATTTGTATAGGACACCAGTCTTCTTGTACCTGTTCTTCTGACAAAACATTTGAGTGAAACTACGGGATGGCTGCATGATGACTAAAGTACAGGAATTGATATGGAACATTCTGAGGTAGAGAAGGAGGAACAACTGGACACCTGGGAAACGAACACCTTACATAGCACGAGATACAGTATGGGGAGCAGAGCATTAAGTATCATTCAAGTTATAGGACTCCCCTGCACCCCAGAAAATGGCATACCAGGGGGACTGCCCAGCAAGGACACCATCCCGCTAGGACCAGAGGACAACACTTCCAGACAAAGAACATAACCCTCGGGCTCTGAAATCTAAGGGAATTTTCCCTCTTAGGCTTTTTATTTACTGGAGATATGGGACCCATTTCCCCTTTTGAAATGGGAATGTGTACACTCTCCCCATCCTACCATTGTATTCAGGAAGCAGGGAATGTGTCTGCATTCATAGGTTTATAGGTGAATAAGACATATCTCAAGTCTCAATCACTCTACCTAGGTGATATTTAGATGAGATTTTGGACTCTGAGTTGCTTCCACGATACGTTTACATGGTGAAGCAAATGGCATGGGGAGAAGGGTGAGTGTATTTTGTCAGTGAGGGTATGAATTTGGGGGCCCAGAGGGCTAATATTATGAAACAGCCTATTTCTCCCTGAGTTGATAGGCCTAAGTGCTATATCCCAGGATCTCATTACCTGACTGTACTCACTCCTAC
>NW_021860237.1:0-950 GCF_006229205.1 Suricata suricatta | reverse complement strand
TGTTTTCATTTTCCTTATGTTGTTATGACCTCTCAATAAATGCTGTGAGGGTACTGTTTTCTTTAAGTATGGTCATAGGACAGTGCAGGGGTAGAAACGGGAGTCAGAGCAGTGACCTTGTGTGTCAGGGTGCTTCTCCATGTTGTGCACGTGTTACCTGCATGCTGTATGCTCATTACATCACCTCTCCTGCCTACGCGGGAGGAGACTCATTCTCCAGTGGTAGTTTTGTGCATTGCCCCTGCATCTTGCTGCCCCACAGAAAGAGGAACCCAAGTCAAAGAGGCACTTACGCTGAAAGTAATATTCAGATTTTAGCCTCCACCAGATCTCTGTGCACACATTAGAAGACTGCCAACAGTTTCAGGTGCTTACCAAGGTCTTTGTCACTTTGTATGTGTATCTTACACACACACACACACACACACACACACACACACACACACATATACACACATACGTGTTTCACAACTATTTTTACTTTGTACATATTGTTAGGCCACATGTATTATTTATCTTATGATATGCTTTAAAGATTCCTCTATGTTTGCACATACACTCCTATGCCATTCTATTTTTTTTTAAGTTTTAATGTTTCTTTTTACTTTTGAGAGAGACAGAGTGAGAGCAGGGGAGGGGCAGAGAGAGAGAGGGAGACAGAATGTAAAGCAGACTCCAAATCCATGAATCATGAGTTCATGACCTGAGCCAAAGTCGGATGTTTAACTGACTGAGCCACCCAGGTGCCCCTCTGATAGTCTATTTTTACTGCTTACACAGGATCTCATATTGTAGATGTCCCCTTTTAGTGAGACTCTCAGTTGATTATAGCATTTCTATTTTGAACAGTGCTGCAGGAATATTTGTGTGTGCTGCTGATACATACAATATGAGTATTTCTCTTTTTAGGTTTATTTATTTATTTTGAGAGAGAGAGAGGGGAGTGAGAA
>NW_021860236.1:0-950 GCF_006229205.1 Suricata suricatta | reverse complement strand
TGGCTTCCTGCGGTCCCAGGGACCGCCGCTCGGAGGCCCTTCAAGCTGTGCCCAGAGGGCCTGCCCTCCATTTTCCGCGGACCGAGCCCCCGCAGCTCCCGCACACATCTTCCTCTCTCCTCCCCTGAGGCGGGGAACGGGCAGAGCAAGAACGCTTCAAGGACCTCCAGCTGCAAAAGATAAAACAGGAAACTCCTCTCCACAAAAAGACAGAGTTGTGTCGCTCGAACAGGTCGGGGGGACGCTGGTTTAAAAGAAGTCAGGTGGGGTCTGCGCAGCGGGGGGCCACGGAACCCCCACCCGGCCGCGGGCCACGACTCCGGAGGTGAGCGCAGTGGGGGGGCCACGGAACCCCCCCACCCGGCCGCGGGCCGCGACTCCGGAGGTGAGCGCAGTGGGAGCCTTTGCTGATCCCGGGCGCCAGGGCCGCTCCTGGGGGAGCGTCTCTGGGATCACGTGTTCTGTAGAAGATTCTTTGGGAGGACTTTAAGGGTAAAGGTGCGTGGGTCTTCTCCCTGCCTGTGGCTTGGAAGGTCCCGGGGAGACTGTGGGACTGGACCGGGCAGCAGGCGGCGCAGACGCGCACGTCACAAGCTCCAGGCGGGCTGGCATGGCCCCTTCCGCTCGCGCTCTGTCCCCACCCCGACCTCGGTGCCTGATGCGTGGTGGGCACTCCGCCGGTGTGCGCTGGTGGGGACAAGGTGCTGTAGACCTGGAGGGGCCACAGACCTGGGGGGGCAGCAGACCTGGGGTTACTGCAGACCTGGGGGTGCCACAGATCTGGGTTTACCGCAGACCCAGAGGTGCCTCAGACCTGGGGGTGCCACAGACCTGGGGGTGCCACAGACCTGGGGGGCAGCAGACCTGGGGTTACCGCAGACCCGGGGGTGACACAGACCCGGGGGTACTGCAGACCTGGGGGTGCTGCAGACCTGGGGGTGCCGCAGACC
>NW_021860235.1:0-950 GCF_006229205.1 Suricata suricatta | reverse complement strand
TATTTCAGAAACTGCGTATTTTATAGAAAGTTTCTAGATGTTATCAGAACGTGCACTGTCCACAATAGGTTATTATCTATGAGAGTCATGTTGGTGTTTTTCCCCTGATGATATTAAGTGATATCAGTTATCAGTTGTATGTTTAGTTATTATTTAAAGCTCCTACTTGGCCATAACCTTAAGTACTTAATTTGAGTCCCTTACCCAAAACTGGATTCTCCTCTGGGCTGGGCATTGAGCCCCCAAACACAACTAATCCAAAGAATAGGACAAGATAGGGTTTTACTTGCAACAGGTAGGAAGAACAGGGGATCTTTCCCAAAATAGTATCTCCCCAGACAACAAAACTGGGGGAGTTTAAGCTAAGGGTGCGTGAAGGGGCTTGGATTCAGCAAGGAATTGGGCAAAAGTCATCTTTAGATGGTGGAGCTCAGATCAAAGCCTTGAAGGCTGCCAAGGTCAGCCCATTCTCTGGCTCCGTCGGTCCAGAACCTGAGTGCTCAGAGATTCAGACCCTGCAAAGACAATCCAAGAATGTGCGTCAGGGCACTCCTCACTTTGAAACCAGCACTGGGAGTTTTACCACTGACGTGTCCTCGATGTGACAGGCCATCTCCTGGGCCATGGCGGCTCTTTGCTCTGATATTCTTTCACAAGAAGGTCAGGAACCTAGGATGACTTTTCTTATGTCGGGAAAGCTGTGTCTTGTCTATTTTGGGAGGAGCCTCCTAACTCTGCTTACAAATGCAGCATCTTGTCGGCCAGAGAGTCTCACTGATGCACATCAGACCTACCCATGGAGTTGTACTAAAAAGACAGACGGCGGGGCCTCCTCCAGCCGCACTGGGTCTCTCCACATGATAACCAGATTATATTTTGAATTGCAGGGGACGGAGAACTCTTCTGCATCGACGTCTTCCAGCTGGACTAAGAATTCAACTTACACAGGA
>NW_021860234.1:0-950 GCF_006229205.1 Suricata suricatta | reverse complement strand
ACATGAGATATGAGATCTCACATTGTCAAAAATGTTAACTTGGATTTAAGAAAGCTGGTAGATACAAATTTTGTTTAGTAGGTAATAGAGCTGAGAGAAGAAATGACACCATGAGTGCTCGTTTTACAAGTTCTGGAATGTGTTAAATTCCATCAGATCTAATGCCTTTAAGAGTTTAATATCATAGAAAGAAATGCACATTTCAAAATTAAAGCATCTCAAAAGACACAATGACACGACGCAGGTAGTTCTGAATATGATCCTTGTTTAGACAAATCAGTTATAAAGGAAAGTTCTCAGTATGTGAGATAAATTTTGACACAAATATTAATATTACATAATTATTAATATTTTATTAAATGTGGTCACCTTACTTTGCCCATGTAGAGGAATATCTATTTTATTAAATTTAAAAATATAATAGTATTCCTGATATGCCTTAAAATGATCTAATAAGATATTATTTGCATACAATGAATACTCACAAAATGTTAAATTATACATATAATTATTATGTATGTACTGATACGTTACTAAGCCTTTCTTTGCAACATAGGGTTATATAGAGTTTTCATTGTATTTGCCCTTCCCCTTGATACATTCACACATTCTTATTTTCTGACATTGAATATTTTCATTGCAAATTATTTTATATCTAAAGATAAGTTACTTACCTGGTCTTCTCATAAAAATATTTCCATTACTTTTTGATGCTAATTTTATATCTAATAATATTGTTAAAGATTGCATAAAACATCACACTAACAAATTACTAAATTCAGAGCATACAAAGAGTTTGTCAACATAATTGTCTTTTTCCCTAAGTGTATCTATTTAAAAATGTTACAGAGCTTGGAGAATGTAAACAATTCATGACACTGAGTAGAGAATAATGATTAATTTAGGAATTCATATTGATATTTTATAAAAAGTATAGGTCACGTAAGTAT
>NW_021860233.1:0-950 GCF_006229205.1 Suricata suricatta | reverse complement strand
TGATATTAAACATGAGACCTGAAAGAAAAGAGCAGTAGGGATGTTTCATTATTTTCTTACCAGAATCCACTGACATCAAAGCAGTGATGCTCTGGAGACATTTCTGCTGCCCCTCGCTGTTTGGGTGGGGCCATGGCCAAAGCTAAGTCAATCAGCATAAGCCAATCATGTGGGGATGAGCACATGACCTCCCTGAGGCCAATGACAGCAGCAAGGCTCCATCTAGGCGCTTTGGTTCAGGCCATCTTTACCCACTGCACTGAGGATATGCCCTTGAAATGGCAAAGGCTTGTTTCGAGGTTATTGCGGTGATCCAAGCCAGGGGTAGTGTTGATTGGACTATGGTGATGGCATGGGACACAGAAAAGAAGGGAGAGATTGAAAATATAATTTAGAGCTAGAGAAGAATCAGAAAAAAATTGTCTCTCCCTAGACCCATTGCTTTCTCATTTTGATTTTATGTTTCAAAGGCCAAGGGCAGCCTAAAAACAAACCAATAAATACATGCACTGAGAATTAGACCCCGATTCTGGGGTTAAGTCAGTTAAGTAGGATGTGCCCTTGAACAAGTCCTTTGCCTTCTCAGACCTTCACTTCTTCATCTCCGTTAAAGGAAGGGGGAGTTAGGCTGCCTGTACATTCTATCTTTAAGCACTGATATTCTAGCAGTCCTGATCACAGGAAGCTACCACATCAAAATATTTGAAAGAGATAAGTGTCCCTGACTTGACTAAGGAAACACTTTAATCGTAACACTGTTCGCTCTAGCAGGATTTCCCCAAAGGTGTATTTAGATGCATTTACATGGGCAAATATGTATCCTAATAGTTATCTCTCCTGGTTTTGTGATTTCTTTCCATTACCTTAATGTTCCTGGCCCCTTTCTGTTCCCTTACTCACTCCTGCCCCATGGGTGAGTTCGGAGGAAAAACTGAATAGCTCAGCCTTTC
>NW_021860232.1:0-950 GCF_006229205.1 Suricata suricatta | reverse complement strand
GGGCGCCGAGGCTGTTGGGGAGGGGCAGACAGCGTGCACATCAGCAAGCATGGTGCTCTCAGGAGCTGACCCAGGGCGGGGTGAGGGGGCCCGGGGGCCGCTGCAGAGGGGTGGTCTCTGACCAGGTGACAGGAAAGAGACACCCATATCCTGGGGACAGGATCTTCAGATGGGGAGAATGGAGAGTGCAAAGGCCCTGAGGTACAGAGTCCATGGAATAAACAGAAGGGGCACCGGTGAGGCTGAAGGAGGGACAGATGCAGGGCCCAGGTGCTCAGGGTCCAGGAGTGAGGATTTCTTCACGAAGACCCCAGAGAGAGGTAAGCTGGCCAATGACATAATCTGATATACATTTTCAAAATGGGATTGAGGGGGGATGGGAAAGCAATTTAATCTGTTATGTGTTCTGAGTTTAAAGAAGAAAATCTAGGGACACCTGGGTGGCTAAGTCAGTTAAGCATCCAACTCTTGACTATGGCTCAGGTCATGATCTCATGGTTCCTGAGATAGAGCTTCTTGTCAGGCTCTGTGCTGACGGCTTCTTGGGGTCTCTCTTCCCTCTCTCTCTGCCCTGTCCCTACTCGCTTGCTCTCTCTTGGTCTCCCAAAATAAATAAATAAAATATTAAAAAAAGAAAACCTATTTATTTAAAAAACATTTTTTAATGTATTTATTTTTGAGAGAGAGAACATGAACAGGGGAGGGTCAGAGAGAGAGGGAGACACAGAATCTGAAGCAGACTCCAGGCTCTGAGCTAGCTGTCAGCACAGAGCCCGACGTGGGGCTCAAACCCACGAATGTGAGATCATGACCTGAGTGGAAGTAGGACAGTTAACTGACTGAGCCGCCCAGGCACCCCAGAAAATCTATTTATTAATGAAAAACATAACACATATTAAAAAAACAGGATCCAGATCAAGTGTATTACAAACCCCCCTAAATTATGGAAC
>NW_021860231.1:0-950 GCF_006229205.1 Suricata suricatta | reverse complement strand
CAGCTTCAGCTTAGGTCATGATCTCACAGTTCCTACATCAGGCTCTGTGCTGACAGCTCAGAGCCTGGAGCCTGCCTTCAGATTCCATGTCTCCCTCTCTCTCTGACCCTCCCCTGCTCACGCTGTCTCTCTCTCTCTCTCTCTCTCTCTCTCTAGTAAAGAAAGCATTAAACAAAAATTTAAAAAAAAAAGAATGAATGAAAATGCTTTTTTCCATGTAACCTCCCAACAGACTGTTTTGTCCAACATTTTGGACATTGACTTATATGATAAGTAAAAATTGTTACCATATTTGAATGAAGATTTCAGTTATAATGAGTGACATTGAATAGTTTTTATTTCTTGGGGGATATTTTCTACTGGGCTATTGGCTTTTTCCTTCTTGATTTCTAGGTATTTACATACTTGGGAGATAATACATTGCCTACAGCAAGGTTCTTTTTATTTTTAGGTATGAGAAGCGTCTTTCTTTTTGCTTATGGTGTCTTTGTGATTCATTTTTCTTATAGTGGCATTTAAAAAAATCTCACTGATAATTTTATCAATCTTACTTTAATGACTTCTGCACTTCTCTATTCTTTTATCAAAAAATACAACCCCATTTCTATAATACCTTATCCTTTCATGCTTTCTAGTTATGTTGTTTTTGTTTCATTTATAACTTACCTTGAATTTTCCAATTGTACAATGATATCATCTGCAAAGAGTGTTATTTTAACGTCATTTCATTTTCAAATTTCTAATAAAAAATAAATTTTCTACCATAACTGCCATGGCTCTGGCACATTGTTCATTAGTCACAGTCGTGGTGAGCATTTTCATCTTGTTCCCGTCTCCAGTGTTCTTTCCCCGTTTGGTGTGCTGGTTTCAGGGCTTGAGACATGCACGTGTGCACATGTGTACACTGCACGTTAGTGAAAATTTGATTTCTATTTTTTGAGGGTTTTTTT
>NW_021860230.1:0-1885 GCF_006229205.1 Suricata suricatta | reverse complement strand
AAAAAATCTATGCCCAACATGGGGGTCCAACTCACAACCCTAAGATCAAGAGTCACATGTCCCACCGACCGAGCCCCCACGTACCCCTCCTTCTATTGTACTCTATTGGTCACACAAACAGCAGGGACCCAGAGGAGCATGCAGCCTATGAGTACCAGGAGGCCAGGATCATTGGGGAACATCTTGCACACTGGCTACCAATTGAGAGCATAGACTCAAAAGGGCCCAGGTTCAAATCCTGCCTCTGCTGTGTATTAGCTATATTGTCATAAGTTACTTAACCTCTCTGACCCCTGATTCCATATTTATAAAATATGCATGACAGTATTATCCTTGTGAGGTTGAAGTTAGACCTAAAAAAGATGGTTGACAGAAACCAGCTGATTTATAGTAAATACTTCATAAAAGTTAGATGCTCTTTAGAACCTCGGTGCCATTTCATATCATTATTATTCTATTCTTTTTTTTTTGATATATAGGTTTCCTCTTCCTTACTTAAATTACAGTTTTATTATTAACAACCAATGATTGAGCACCAGCTTCATGCCACACTCTATGTTCATACCATTTCTCTGACAATCACTTATCACTGGAAGAAGAAATGAACACACTCATTGGTATCCTAAACCCTTCCATTTCCTACCTAGGACCTCAAGGTTACAAGAGATTCCTTTCAGATTTCTTTTGCCTGAATTATTCTTTCTAGCGTTGGTTATCACCCCTCCCAATTCCCATCACTTCAAGCCCAGTGTCTGCCTTTCTTTGCCCTGCTCTGGGCCCTAGGAGCCTAATCCCTCTGGAAAGCATCACTGCAGCCCTTTGCTTTCTGGTTGCCTTTGAGTTCAAACAAAGGGAGGCACCAGCTAGAAATCAAAGGGCAGTAAAGATGAGCTTGGAGTATTTTTTTCTCTTATTCCTCTCTGTTTGGGTGCTGTGCCTCTGGCAAGGCCTGTGTCCCTCTGTGTCCCTCCTGCTGGAGTGGGTGGGACTTGCCTCCTCTATGTCTCTAGCTCTCTAGAAACACTATTTCTTCGCCCTTGCCCTTTCAGGACTAGGGGTGGTGATGCCTTCCAGCTGTTGCAAATGATGGCCAATCCTAAGCTATTGTCTTGATTCCATGAACTTGCAAAATACATTATTCACTGTCATGGTTTTCCCCACAACATCACTTCTGATCAAGGAATACATTTCACAACAAAAGAAGTGAGGCAACAGGTCTATGCCCACGGGGTCTACTGTTTTTACCTCGCAAGGAGCAGCCATCCAAGTAGATGGCAGGACACCCTACTGAAGACCTACCTCTGGCACCAAATAGACAATATCATGAAAGTTCAGGGTTATATTTTACAGGGTGGGGTATACACTTTGATTCAGCAATGAATGTATCATTCTGGTTTCCCCATAAATAAAATGCACAGGTTCAAGTATCTGGAAGCACTTGCTCACAGAACGTTGTTCTGAAATCTTGGAGGTCTGAGTGATCAAGGGAGGAATGTTCTCAGCAGGTTCCATCCAAGTCAACCATCATGGGCTCACCAAGTCATGAAACAGAAAGCAAAGAAGGGAGCTACTGTCCCTGCTGGGGTGTTAGGTTCTGGTCACCAAGGAGAAGGTGGGTGGCTGTCTCGCAGGGAGGGCAGGGAGGACCATGTCTTCAACCGGATTCTTGGAGTGCCTCTTCATACCTGCATGTCCAAAAGTATCACTGGAAAAAAACAGGCATAAGCACTGAAGAGTCAGACCCTTTAGAAATGAGAGTTGAGGTCATTCTACCAGGTAATGAGTCCACACCAGCTGATATCCTGGCTGGGGGCAAAGGAAGGAAACATGGAATGAGGAGTGGAGGAAGGAAGTTATAAATAACAATTCTCCCTAGTTATCAGCT
>NW_021860229.1:0-950 GCF_006229205.1 Suricata suricatta | reverse complement strand
CTCAAATTCCTGAGGGGCGCGATATTGCCAAGCTCTTGGTTTTTTTTCTTCTCTTCCTGGAAACACTCTTCCCATGGCAATGGCGGTTTCAGCAATCCTGCCTCCTGGAGTCTGTGCGCAGGGTGCGCCCCACCCAGAGAAGAGCCGCGTCTCCCCAGGGGTCCGCTGGGGTTTTTGGCCCTCTCTGCAGATGTGCTCAGCTGTGCCCTGTCCTCCTCATGGGCGCCTCGCAATCGTCCAGAAGTTCAAACCAACTGTTTTGTCAGCATGTATCATTTTTAAAAATAAATTTGAGTCTATCGATTCTTCTAATTTAGTCTAGAGTGTGAAAACCCTATGTAGGTCTCATTATATGGAATTTCAGCTCCAGGATCAGAGAAATCCCGCCAACTTTTTCTCGGCACAAGGATGCTGTAAGGCTGAGTCACATGTTCTGTTCCCCTCCCCCAGATCTTCCCTTTGCTCATGCAAATGTAAAAGTTGACAACCGAACTGATTGTAGAGCCAAGAAGCAAGTTTCTCCAAAACCTGCTTATATGTTCTCAAAATAAAAATGGCTTGGCTAAATGAAATCCCATGATAGTCATTGAAATAGATAACTTCTATTTCCTCATACTTCTGAGGGCCAGCAGGGAAAATTTCAGAGACTTTCTGTTGGTTACTGTCATACCCACTAGAAGTAGCTTAATGATGAGGAAGCTGCAATTAGGAAGGAGGTCTGTGAGTTCAAATCTAAACCATTCACTGCACTTGAAGAAGTTACTTCACCTTTCTTTCTCCTTTGCCTCTTCATATTTAAGTCAGGGTTGGGTTTACTGCTCACCAAGTATGAGAGACAAATGAGTCATTGCAACTAAAATGCTTAGTATGTTCTGTCCTGACAACACGAAGTGCTCATGACAGTGTAGCTAATAGTGATGGTGTCTTTTTATTAAACGTGCACACATGTG
>NW_021860228.1:0-950 GCF_006229205.1 Suricata suricatta | reverse complement strand
TAACAATTTCTGAGGAGAGGGAAGCAGCTGGGACTGAATGTTGATCTGAATTATAGTTTTCACCTATGAGGGCATAATGGACAGATCTCGCTTGGGCTTTGAATTCCTACAGATTTGGATTTGAGTTCCAACTCTGTCATTTTGTAGCCATGTGGCTTTGGTTAGGGTGTTTTACACCTCAAACCTTCAACTTCTTCTGCTGAAAGTAGGGAGAAGTAATACCCCACTTAGTATTATTATCCTAAAAATAAGAAATAATTTGGTGAAAGTATGTATAATAAATATTGATTTGTTATTGTTGTTGAATATACATGGAGAACTTAGGCTTGATTTAGATTTATTAGTCTTTTTTCTATTATAGGCATATAGTGGGAATTATGTCCCTCAAAATTCACATTTGGATTCTTAATCCTCAATGTGACTGTATTTGGAGACAGGGCCTATAAGAGGGTAAATAAGGTTGAATAAAGTCATAAGGGTGGGGCTCTGATACAATGGGATTAGTGTCCTTGTGAGAGAAAATACCAGAGTCTGCTCTCACTCATTTTCTTTCATGTGAGGATACAGCAAAAATGTAGCCGTCAGCAAGTTAGGAAGAAGGTCCCCACCAGTAACCAAAGAGGGCAGCACCTTGATCTTGAACTTCCCACCTTCCAGAACTGTGAGAAACAATTGTCTGTTATCTAAGGCACCCACTCTGTGGCATTGTTATAGCAACCCAAAGCGATGGAGATAATATTCAATGGTGTTTCACAGACTGAAATTTAGATGACTCTTCAGTATGTAGTCAGCCTCTGGGATAACACTGGGCAGTTCCAAATTTTGGAGATAGGGTATTCTCAAGGCCAGTGTATTAGACAAGTTCTGGAAAATAAGCTGGAATTCCAGAAAGAGCCCTTGTTCCTGCAGAAAATTGGACTGATGCTTGAGATCTAAAGTGGAAGACCCAG
>NW_021860227.1:0-950 GCF_006229205.1 Suricata suricatta | reverse complement strand
CTGTGTTCAATCTGTGTTCAAAGCTATGCATGGGCAACTGGACATGGTTTGAAATCTCCAGACTATTCAGCAGTTGCCCAACTAAGATGAAGGCATCTCCCACTTAACTTTATTAAACTTCACAGAAATGTTCAACAGGGCTTGTTTGAGTCTTCTTTCCTATATCAAGGTATCTACCCCATAGTCTGGTGTCCTCACATCATTCCTCCATTTTACTCAACCTTCAAGACTCCAGTCAAATGCTACACATTGATATTCTTTATCACCCTTTCTTAATTCAGAGAAAGCATGCAGGTAGGGGCAATCACAGCATGAAAGTTGTAGGGCTTCTAAAATACAAAATCCTTTGGAAATGCATTTGATAATACTACATAGTCTCTCTAAATAGGAGGTTCACCAAATATAAGCTGAAGTCACAAATACCCGCTAATTGTCAGTCCTTATCAGTATAAGTGGAGGATTTTCTGGGTCATTGCCCTTCATGTTTCAAGAGCAGATGAGCTTCTTTACAATGGATCAAAACAATGATTACCAACCTTAGTTTTTGCAGACATTATTTATCTTCTCCCAAATCTGTTCCATTTCTAAATTTCTGATCTCAATAATTGGACCTATTAGCCCTATTGTTCAAATTAGAAATCTGGGAACCAGTCTTATTTGATTCCAATCTATGTCCCCCTCTAGACTATAGTCTCTATGAAGGCAGACTGCTTTTGTCCATGTTGTATATTCACCAAAAACAGTCAGACAAAGAAGGTGCTCAGTAAGCACTTACGAGCTAACTAAATTTTATCTCAAGAAAAATTCCAAAGTCCCAAATAGTTCTCAAAATAAAGTTAATTTTTCCCTTATTCTAGTTTTTCTTTTATTTCATCCTTTAAGATTGATGGAGAAAAGTCCTAAATCATAAAATCTAAGTTGTCCGAAAAGTCTTTTATGTCCTACTTCAA
>NW_021860226.1:0-950 GCF_006229205.1 Suricata suricatta | reverse complement strand
ATGGGAAAAGCCATGCCTCCTTCACAAATTTTTAAGTGGATCGCCTAATATTTTTAAATGTGTTTAAAAGGTTTATTTATTCATGGGTTAATATTACTTTATTACGAGAATAAGTCAGGATTTAGCTATTCTTATTTTTTTTACTCACACTTAGAGTACTTTAAAAAATCTCATTCTTATACATAAGTAGATGAGAATAGAAATTCTGTTAACAAAATTAAAATATATTATTTATTTTGAATCTAATAACTGGAATAACATATTAACATTGGAGAGGGAGGAATTAATTTAATAAAGCTGTTTTTCTAAAATTTAGGGCACTAAATCATAAGTGGTATTTTTGGAATATTTTGTTCTGCATCACATATATGTTAGTGTATGTCCTGCTTTTAAGAACATGAAAAGCACTGATGAGAGAAATAGACAAAAAAAGATCAGGTCTGGGGATGGATTCAGATTTTGTTCAAATATAAGTTGAGGTGCAGACCTCTTTAAAAAAAAGAATACAACCAAAAGATATAAAAATCTTTAAAAATAAAAAAGAATACATTATTAAGAAAAAAATGGTACAAAAGTACATGTTTGTGTAATACAGGAATAAAATCATAATAAATTGTAAGTGTAAAGGATGATAAACTCCACAAGCATTGTATAACCTAAAAAATGAGAAAATACATAAACATACACTACTTTATCAATATCTCTTCGTTGCTTTAAGTTTTTTGCATTGAATTATAATTTCTCATGTGGGATGATTATTTCTCAAATTATTAATACCTAATAATTCATAATGATTCAAAGAATCCAGTGATCTCTGTGCCAGATACATAATTTCATATGTATGCTTACAGAGCCTAGATTTCTTGTCAGATCATATTTATTTATTAACTTGTCATCAAAAAACTGAGTCTTAGGGGTGCCTGGGTGGCTCAGTCAGTTAAGCATCCGAC
>NW_021860225.1:0-950 GCF_006229205.1 Suricata suricatta | reverse complement strand
AACAAAATGAAACATCACATGAAAAGACGGACGACCTGGTGCTACCCAGATGTAAAGCAATTCCAATGTGCAATATTCATTCAACACATATTTCCTGAGCGCTTCCAGTGAGGCCCCCTGGCTCACAAACCCATTTCACAGCAGGGAGCCTTTTTCTTTCCTAAGAGCACATCCTAGAGATGCCTCTACTTTCCTACAGGAAGACTTGGGAGAGAGCCTTTGGGCGCAGGCTCAAAGACAGGCAGGTCACCATGGTTCCCTAATACCTCTCTTGGCTTAATTCTTCTTTCTCTAATCAGCTTAAGGATCAGGAACAGAAAGAAAGTAGTTCAAGAGCATTAAATCCAGACCTCAATAGAGAGAAGGAACAGAATATGTAAGAATTGTTAGAATTCAGACAATTGTGGGATTTCATCAAAGGCAGAAACCAATTGTCATATTGATTACCACAGACTCTGACTATGGTTCCTGTATTGGGAGGCAGGGAGTAAGGTCAAGCTCAGAAGAGAAAGGCTAGACTATAACCACAAGACCAGAGCTCCTTAGCAGACAAGTAGGTTTACGCAACGAAAGTCTTAAGGGGGAAGAGCAACTGAAGGAAAAGGAAAAAACAGAAAGGGAGAGGAAGTGGCTGCAGGAAACCAGCAACCATCCCAGAGTGTTCAGATAGAGGTTGTGCCCCTAAGCCAAGGAAGTCCTGCCTCCAAAATATATAACACTTTAAAAAGCAGAAGTCTCAGCTTCCTCAAAGCAAACAGAAATAATTCTTTCAGAGCAGATTAGTTCCTGGAATTTATACTAGAGAGGCTATTGATGGTGGTTTGGTCAAATGTCTTTCCAACATTCCAAAGACAGGATAGGAATGAGGATAATCTCGTTAGGGAAGGAAAATCCTGAGACAGAACTCCTGGGACTCTAAGACTAGCTCTGTCCCACGGGACTCTAGTAAG
>NW_021860224.1:0-950 GCF_006229205.1 Suricata suricatta | reverse complement strand
TCCAAAGTTTGAGACAGTTCCTGATGTTATCTGAGAATAAATGTAACAGAGATGGAGACTTGGCCAATATGGTGAGTTCCAGAGACCAGGAACTGCTAATTTTCTTCACAATTTATTGATTTCCTGCATATCCCTTACTAGCAGATGCTGCTGGATGACAGAGATTATTAATTTTTCTCAGGCAGTTTTGGATGTTGTTAGCTCTTTAACCATCACTTTACAATGTCACGTGGCAGAGTCGATTTGGGAACTGAAGGATCCTCCTGGATGCCATAACAGGCAGGATCAGCAAGGCATGTGCTGTAGTTCCAAAAAGTACTAGTATACCAGGTGTCTAAACCCAACGTAAGTTGGGTTTACTGTACATGAATGATCTTCCAGGGATGCTGACTCATAGCTGGCAGGTACTACCTTCATTACCACTTAGCCTGTGATTAGGGTGGTCATGAGCTCTAGGCTCTCTGTTACCTGCCCCCCTCCCATAGTGGGGACACATGTCAGCAGGCAGGGGCAGTGAGCACTTCTGCTTCAAACAGTCCACCCAAGTTTTAGACCAAAAATTCCCATGGTCTTTCATAGCTCTTACTGTACTTACACCCATTTTGGGGAGGGGTGTGTAAATAGGATTTTTATCTGCTGTGAAAACCTGTCCCATCATGTTGGGTAGCAGGTTACTAATATTTAACATGAATACAATGGAAGTATAATAATGTTTTATTTTGTAGCTCTTATTTATGTTTAGCTATCCCAAGAAGAGTAATATTTCTAGAAAATTAGATATATATTTTCTATTATGAACAGAAGGAACAACAAGAAAGCACATGTCTGAAAAAATGACTGAGGCATCATGGGAGGGAGCCTCTTTCTCCTCAGTTTTGCTGTGGCATTATCCATATGCAGGTATTGTGCTATTCTTTTTTCTCTCATGACCCCAATATGGTGATTCTGCC
>NW_021860223.1:0-950 GCF_006229205.1 Suricata suricatta | reverse complement strand
TAGACAAGTCTCTAGGGAAATTTGGAACTCCAAATTAACTTTAAAGAAGGTAGAAAATCTGCATAGATTAGAGTTGGGATATCTCAATACAAGAAAATTAAAGGTAGTCAAATATCTACCCCTAAATCTGCATCAGGTCAAAATAATATCTTTTGTTTCCTAGATTTTCAAGAACCTCTTATTTCTATTTTATAGAAAATGCTCCAGAATAGAGAAATTATGCTAATATGAAAATCTTCCCAAACTGTTCTACTAGCATAATAAGACCCTGACATCACAGATGAAAAAAGGAATGCATAAAAAGCTTCATTTTCTTTAACAGTCTATAGGTACTAGTCGACATTTCTTCCTGAATCAGTATTAAAAAGTTAAGTTTTTAGAAATTTGTTCATTTTATATGTTTTCCAGCTTGTTAGCATATTAAAATTAATTCCATTCTTGTATTATGTTTTTACATTTAATTTTATCAGAGTATCACACACGTAAGAAATGTGTATGAAACTCTTGTAAGGTAGATAGTTTTTTTAAAAAAGATACATACAAATAAAAGCAGTTCTCAGAAATAATAATGAAATATATAAAATATTAGAAGTCCCCTCCATTTTCCATGAGGGAAGCTATGTTAATGTATCCATTATTCTGCCTTGTACAACCATGGACTAGTTTTGCATTTGAACTTTGTCTAACTAAATCATATGGTATACACACTTGTGTCTGGCATTTTCTCTTAAGGTAAGGATTTATTCACATTATAGATTGTAGTTACAATTTGTTAGCTTTTAGTAGTGTGTAGTATCCCTTGGGTAAATATGCCACAATACATTTATTCCTTCTATTATTTTATTTTTTTTAAAGGTTATTTATTTATTTTGAGAGAGAGAGGAACAGAGAGTGAGCTGGGAGGGACAGAGAGGGAGAGACAGAATCCTAAGCAGGCTTTGGGCTTTTAG
>NW_021860222.1:0-950 GCF_006229205.1 Suricata suricatta | reverse complement strand
GCAAATAGTATTTTCAGTAAAGTTTCTTTAAATTCCTCTACAACTAGTCCCATCTGGGTCCTTCTGGGACCCTGAATGATTTAATCACCCTGTTTCTCAGCTCCTTTGTCTTAGTTCAAAGATGCATAACCAAGCACATTGTAGTTTCCTGATACTTTTCATTAGAACACTTTTCTCTGAACATCTCTCTGGTCTGTTCAGCAAGTGACCTCTCTCAGTGCTCTAAGACAGCGCTTCACTAATTTTAATGACTGCAAAGTAATCACCTGAGCATTTGTGCTACAATGCGGATTCTCACTCAGAAGCCATGGGTGATGCCTGAGATCCATGATTCCTAAAAAGCTCTGGCAAATACTGTCAGTGCTGCGGTCCACAGACCACACCGTGGGGCTTCAATTCAAACGCTGAAGACCAAGAAGTATAAATAGAGCAGTGGCTCTCCAAGGGTAGTTAATCCTACGCCAGTAGCATTAGCATCACCTGAGAACAAGCCTATTAGAAATAATGATTTTAGGGGCACCTGGGTGGCTCAGTCGGTTAAGCGGAGGCTTTGGCTCAGGTCATGATCTCATGGTTCCTGGGTTCAAGCCCCACGTCAGGCTCTGTGCTGACAGCTAACTCAGAGCCTGGAGCCTGCTTCAGATTCTATGTCTCCCTCTCTCTCTGACCCTCTCTCTGATCCTTTCCTGCTCGCACTGTCTCTCTGTCTCTCAAAAATAAATAACAAAAACCATAAAACATTAAAAAAAAAAAATGATGATTCTAGGTCCCTATCCCAGACCTACTGAAGAAGGTCTAACAGAGAGACTGCTAGGTCCCAAACCTTCCAGGAGTTCTGATGTTGGGGCCTAGCAATCTGGTATTAGCAAGCTCTCCCAGTGATGCTGATTCACACCTAGGTTGGAGGACTACTGAAATAGGACATACTACACTTGCAATAACTTTTTTGA
>NW_021860221.1:0-950 GCF_006229205.1 Suricata suricatta | reverse complement strand
TATTTCAGAAACTGCGTATTTTATAGAAAGTTTCTAGATGTTATCAGAACGTGCACTGTCCACAATAGGTTATTATCTATGAGAGTCATGTTGGTGTTTTTCCCCTGATGATATTAAGTGATATCAGTTATCAGTTGTATGTTTAGTTATTATTTAAAGCTCCTACTTGGCCATAACCTTAAGTACTTAATTTGAGTCCATTACCCAAAACTGGATTCTCCTCTGGGCTGGGCATTGAGCCCCCAAACACAACTAATCCAAAGAATAGGACAAGATAGGGTTTTACTTGCAACAGGTAGGAAGAACAGGGGATCTTTCCCAAAATAGTATCTCCCCAGACAACAAAACTGGGGGAGTTTAAGCTAAGGGTGCGTGAAGGGGCTTGGATTCAGCAAGGAATTGGGCAAAAGTCATCTTTAGATGGTGGAGCTCAGATCAAAGCCTTGAAGGCTGCCAAGGTCAGCCCATTCTCTGGCTCCATCGGTCCAGAACCTGAGTGCTCAGAGATTCAGACCCTGCAAAGACAATCCAAGAATGTGCGTCAGGGCACTCCTCACTTTGAAACCAGCACTGGGAGTTTTACCACTGACGTGTCCTCGATGTGACAGGCCATCTCCTGGGCCATGGCGGCTCTTTGCTCTGATATTCTTTCACAAGAAGGTCAGGAACCTAGGATGACTTTTCTTATGTCGGGAAAGCTGTGTCTTGTCTATTTTGGGAGGAGCCTCCTAACTCTGCTTACAAATGCAGCATCTTGTCGGCCAGAGAGTCTCACTGATGCACATCAGATCTACCCATGGAGTTGTACTAAAAAGACAGACGGGGGGGCCTCCTCCAGCCGCACTGGGTCTCTCCACATGATAACCAGATTATATTTTGAATTGCAGGGGACGGAGAACTCTTCTGCATCGACGTCTTCCAGCTGGACTAAGAATTCAACTTACACAGGA
>NW_021860220.1:0-950 GCF_006229205.1 Suricata suricatta | reverse complement strand
GCAAAACATGACAGGATTATCAGGAAGGACTTGTGCAGACATGCTTCTGTCCTAGGACTGGGCATATCGCCCCCCACACCACAGTAGATATCACCTGGCAAACAGGGTGTATTAGTCACGGTTCTCCAGAAGAACAGAGCCGATGGGAGATATCTATCTATCTATCTATCTATCTATCTATCTATCTATCTATCATCTATCTATCTATCTATCTATGTATTATCCAGCTGTATAATTTAGTATAAAGAACTGGCTCACTTGATTATGGTTGTGAACAAGTTTTGTTTTTTTAATGTTTATTTTTGAGAGACAGAGCCAGAGTGTGCGTGGAGGAGGGGCAGAGAGAGAGAGGGAGGCACAGAATCCAAAGCAGGCTCCAGGCTCTGAGCTGTCAGCACAGAGCGTGATACAGGGCGCAAACTCATGAACTGTGACACAATGACCTGAGGCGAAGTCGGACACTGAAATGACTGAGCCACCCAGGCGCCCCTTAGATGTTTATATTATCCAAAAGCGCACTTACAGAAACTCCCAGAATAATGTTTGACCCAAGATATGGGCACCCCATGGCCAGTCAAGTTGATACGTAACATTAACCATCACAGGTGGTTAGGTAGGCAGCCAACAGTGTCTGCCTCAGAAGTAAGAAATATCATTATATAACTTTTTTGGGGTTTTTCATAGCAGTATGTTTCACATAATGGATTATTGGGTTCAATGGATGGGAAATATTTTTAACATTTTTGATAGACATTTTCCAAATGCTTTCTTAAGCTACATCTATAATGTGCACAGTCTCTAGCAGTGCTTTAAATGTTTCCTGAATTAGCTTTAGTGTTAGGGATTTTTAAAAAATATCTCTGGAGGTGAAAAGTATTACTTATTATTTCTTTAATTTTCATTAAGTTTGATAGGGTAAATTTTTATATTGTTTGTCTCATATTTGTATT
>NW_021860219.1:0-1885 GCF_006229205.1 Suricata suricatta | reverse complement strand
AGGGGCCGAGGACACCCGGCAGGTAGAGCACCTCGGACTTTTCCATCCTTCCCAGACATGACCTTCCAGACCCTATTGCTAGTCTACGCGGTCTCAGCTGAATGTGAGGCAGCCCAGCCTGCGCTCAGGCCGCAGACCTCTGTGGAACCCCAGGTGATCTCAGCACCCGGGGGGCTCGGCCTGGCGCCCCACACACGCTAGGGAAGCTGTGAGAATGCCCGAGGTGGCAGCGGGCCGCCAATGCCGAGGCCGTTCAGACGTCAGGGTGAGGAGTCTGCAAGGGAGAGTGTGGGCAGCCGCGTCCGGCAAAGCCTGTGAAGCGCTGACGTTAGTCCTGTTCTATCACGTCCCCCCCCAGACACTGGGCACCCACCATGTGTCATGTCGGGCTTCGGAGCACGAGCTAAACATCCAGCCGGAGGTGACTGGGCCTCATGGCGGGGTGGCTGTCCGGGACCGGGCGACCTGGGAATGGGGCCAGGGTCAGCGGTCATCAGGACATAGTCAAGCTTCCTCATGGGCCAGCGGGCTTGTGGCTTCTCTTGCCAGGCCCCCGCATTGTCCTGTGTCCTCTGCCCTCCCCAGAGGCACTCGCCTCCCTGACTTGCCTGTTCCCAAGGCCACTCTCAGAGTTAACCATTGCTAAGCAGGTACCTCTGGAAGTGGGCGCACCTCCTGGACTCTGGGGCTCCCTTATTGGGAAGGCTCGACCAGGGCCCTAAACCCCCAGGGTGGAATGCTGGACGTGAGTCTGACTGTGGGAAACTGGTGAGTGAAGATTAAGAGAGAGGGAGAGAGAAGGATGAAGATTAAATGGCAGGGTGAGAAACAGAAAAGGCCTCAGAGATGGAGAAGGCAGTGAGGAGAGACGTGGGGAGTCTAAAGAGAGGGAAACTGAGGCAGAGATGGAGGAGGAGGGGCAGAAACCAGCACCAGGGAGCTGGCCAGGGCAGACAAGTCGGAGAGGAGGCAAAGCAGAACACTGACTGGGAGGCCACAGAAATAAACACAGGGACAGGATGACACACACAGAGAGATAGAAATGAGAATATTCAGAGAAATAGGAGACAGCTGAGAGACAGGCAGAGCCAGAGACAAGGAGAATGCAAGAGTCCTAGGATGAGGGGCCCCGTGAGGGGACAGTGAGAAGCAGGGACGGGCCTGAGTTGGGAGGGAGGGGCACAGCAGGAGGCCCAGGAGAGCAGGAATTGAACTGAGGCACCTGTGACATCTGACTTAAAGTACCAGCATTGCTCAGGGCGCCTGGTGCCAAAGTCGGTTAAGCACTCTTGATTTCAGCTCAAGTCACAACCTCGTGGTGGTGGGATTGGGCTCCAGGGTCCAGCTCGTGTTGATCGCTGACCTTGAAGCCTGTTTGGGCTTCTCTCACCCCCTCTCTGCGCCTCCTGGACCCCAGAGAGAAGACAGCTGAGTGTGAACCAGGTAGTGAGTTCTCACCAGACACCGGATCTCAGGTGCCTTGCCATCACACTTCCCGGCTTCCAGAACCTCGGGAGGTAAGGATCTGTTGTCTGTAAGCCACCCAGTCTGCAGTGACTGTGAGAGCAGCCCGAAGGGACCAAGGCAGAAGCCGACTCCCTGTCCCTTCTGCATCCTAGCAATCTACAAGGTTGCTGTGCTTTTGAAAGTAGGGCGAAAAAATAACTCAATGGGAGATGGTTCCAGAATTATATTACACAAAGAGGCTTTACTGAAACATACTTTAAACAATAAAAAAGATAGCCCTGCAAAATAAAAGGAAATACCAACATTCACAATGAGAATTCCCCTCCCCTTATACTGATGTCCTCTCTCTGGACCAATGAGGTTTGCAGCCAACAAGTCGGTTGTGCACAGACCAGAGGCTGATCCCGATTCTTGGGAA
>NW_021860218.1:23631-24826 GCF_006229205.1 Suricata suricatta | reverse complement strand
CCGGGAAATGCTCACGAACGACGCCCAAATGAGCTGCAGAGTGAATCCTCGTGAAGTGCGGAGCACCAAATGTACAGTTATTGCATCTGAAGGTGTGTGGGACCTTGGGAACTGAGATCCCGGAATCCCTAGTCCCGAGCAAGAGGGGATCTACTGGAGGGATGCCTGCCACCTTTCTGCTGGGCCAGTTGCCTGCAGTTTTTTTTCAAACCCGACTTCACAGAAGATCACGGGACTGGGGTTAGTTCTGCTCTTTTCTTTCCCCGGGGACTCTTGGGGACCCGTGCGATGTCTCTGACACCCCCATTGTACCCAGCGTTCCAGCTCTGGAAAAGGCTCACGAATGATGCCCCAAAGTGCTGTAGAGTGAATCCTCGTGAAGTTCGCAGCACCAAATACGCACCTACTCGATGTGCAGCTGTTTCGCCCCCTTGGAACAGAGTTCCAGAAAACCCTAATTCCGAGCAAGAGTGGATCTACTGGAGGGATTCCTACTACATTTCTGTTGAGCCAGTTGCCTGCAGTGCTTTTCAAATCCGTCTTCACAGAAGATCACGGGCCTGGGGTTAGTTCGGCTCTTTTCATTCCCCTGGGAGTTTTGGGGACCCATGCGCTGTCTCAGACTCCCCATGGTACCCAGCGTTCCAGCTCTGGAAAATGCTCACGAATGATGCCCAAAGTGCAGCAGAGTGAATCCTCGTGAAGTGCGGAGCACCAAATGTACAGTTAGTATATCTGAAGCTGTGTGGGCCCCTGGGAACAGAGATCCCAGAATCCCTACTCCCGAGCAAGAGGGGATCTACTGGAGGGATTCATCCGCCTTTCTGCTGGGCCAGTTGCCTGCAGTGCCTTTCAAATCCCTCTTCAAAAAAGATCACTGGACAGGGGTGAGTTCTGCTCTGCTCATTACGCTCGGAGTTTTGGGGACCCTTGCGCTGTCTCTGACACCCCTTTGGTACCCAGCGTTCCAGCTCAGGAAAATGCTCACGAATGACACCCAAAGTGCAGCAGAGTGAATCCTCGTGAAGTGCGGAGCACCAAATGTACAGTAAGTGCATCTGGGCTGTGTGGGCCCCTGGGAACAGAGATCCCGGAATCCCGAGTCCCGAGTAAGAGGGGATCTACTGGAGGATTTCCTGCCACCTTTCTGCTGGGCCAGTTGCCTGCAGTCCTTTTTCAAACCTGACTTCACAGA
>NW_021860218.1:20406-23531 GCF_006229205.1 Suricata suricatta | reverse complement strand
GGGAGTCATTCGTGTGCCATTTCCAGAGCTAGAACGCTGGGTACCAAGGGGGTGTCAGAGACAGCACAAGGGTCCCCCAAACTCCCAGGGTAATGAAAAGAGCAGAACTAACCCCAGTCCATAATCTTCTTTGAAGACGGATTTGAAAAGCACTGCAAGGCCACTGGTCCAGCAAAAAGGTGCCAGGAATTTCTCCAGTAGATCCAATCTTCCTCGGGACTCGGGTTATGGGGATCTCTGTTCCCAAAAAACAAAACAGTAGATCCACTCTTGCTCGGAACTAGGGTTTTCTGGATCTCTGTTCCAAGGGGACGAAACAGCTGCACATCGAGTAGGTGTGTATTTGGCGCTGCGACCTTCACGAGGATTCACTCTACAGCACTTTGGGGCGTCATTCGTGAGCATTTTCCGAAGCTGGAATGCTGGGTACAAGGGGGTGTCAGAGACAGCGCACGGGTCCCCAAGACTCCCTGGGGAAGGAAAAGAGCAGAACTACCCGCAGTCCCGTGATCTTCTGTGAAGCCGGGTTTGAAAAGGACTGCAGGCAACTGGCCCAGCAGAAAGGTGGCAGGAATCCCTCCAGTAGATCCCCTCTTGCTCGGGGCTCGGGATGCCGGGATCTCTGGTCCCAAGGTCCCACACACCTTCAGATGCAGTAACTGTACATTTGGTCCTCCACACTTCACGAGGATTCCCTCTGTTGCCTTTTGGGAGTCATTCGTGAGCAATTTCCGAACCTGGAACGCTGGTACCAAGGGGGTGTCAGAGACACCACAAGAGTCCCCAAAACTCCCAGGGCAATGAAAAGAGCAGAACTAACCCCATTCCGTAATCTTCTTTGAAGACGGATTTGAAAAGCACTGCAAGGCCACTATTCCAGCCAAAAGGTGCAAGGAATCTCTCCAGTAGATCCCCTCTTGCTCATGTGTAGGGATCCCGGGATCTCTGTTCCCAAGTTCCCACACAGCTTCAGATGCACTAACTGTACATTTGGTGCTCCGCACTTCATGAGGATTCACTCTGCCGCACTTTGGGTGTCATTCGTGGGCAATAACAGAGCTAGAACGCTGGGTACCAAGGGGGTGTCAGAGACAGCGCCTGGGTCCCCAAAACTCCCCGGGGAGTGAAAAGAGTAGAACCAACCCCAGTCCCGGGATCTTCTGTGAAGACGGATTTGAAAAGCACTGCAGGCAACTGGCTCAACAGAAATGTGGTAGGAATCCCTCCAGTAGATCCAATCTTGCTTGAGATTAGGGTTTTCTGGATCTCTGTTCCAATGGAATGAAACAGCTGGACATCGAGTAGGTGTGTATTTGGTGCTGAGAACTTCAAGAGGATTCACTCTACAGCACTTTGGGGCGTCGATCATGAGCATTTTCCGGAGCTGGAATGCTGGGTACCATGGGGTGTCAAGGCAGCGCATGGGTCCCCAAAACTCCCAGGGGAATGAAAAGGGCAGAACTAACCCCAGTCCCGTGATTTTCGGTAAAGACGGATTTGAAAAGCACTGCAGGAAACTGGCCCAGCAGAAAGGTGGCAGGAATCTCTCCAGTAGATCCCCTCTTGCTCGGGAGTAGGGATCCCGGGATCTCTTTTCCCAAGGGCCCACACAGCTTCAGATGCACTCACTGTACATTTGGTGCTCCGCACTTCATGAGCATTCACTCTGTCGCACTTTGGGAGACAATTCGTGGGCAATTTTTAGAGCTAGAACCCTGCGTACCAAGGGGGTGTCATAGACAGCACAAGGGTCCCCAAAACTCTGAGGGTAATGAGCAGAGCAGAACTAACCCCAGTCCCGTGATCTTCTGTGAAGACGGATTTGAAAAGCACTGCAGGCTACTGGCCCAGCAGAAAGGTGGCAGGAATCCCTCCAGTAGATCCACTCTTGCTCAGGAGTCGGGATATCGGGATCTCTTTTCTTAAGGGCCCAAACTTCTTCAGATGCAGTAACTGGACATTTTATTCTCCCAACTTCACGAGGATTCACTCTGCAGCTCATTGGGGCGTCATTCGTGAGCATTTTCCAGTGCTGGAACGCTGGGTACCAAGGGGGTGTCAGAGACAGCTCGTGGGTGCCCCAAACTCCCAGGGGAATGAAAAGAGCAGAACTAACCCCAGGCCCGTGATCTTCTGTGAAGACGGATTTGAAAAGCACTGCAGGCACCTGGCCCAGCAGAAAGGTGGCATGAATCCCTCCAGTAGATCCCCTCTTGCTCGGGAGTAGGGATTCTGGGATCTCTGTTCCCAGGGGCCCACACAGCTTCAGATGCACTAAGTGTACATTTGGTGCTCCGCACTTCACGAGGATTCACTCTGCTGCACTTTGCGCGTCATTCGTGAGCATTTTCCAGAGCTGGAACGCTGGGTACCAAGAGGGTGTCAGAGACAGCACAAGGGTCCCCCAAACTCCCAGGGCAATGAAAAGAGCAGAACTTACCCCATTCGTGTAATCTTCTTTGAAGACGGATTTGAAAAGCACTGCGAGGCCACTGGTCCAGCCAAAAGGTGGTAGGAATCTCTCCAGGAGACCCACTCTCTCTCGGGACTAGGGTATTGGGGATCTCTGTTCCCAAGGCACAAAACAGCTGCACATCGAGAGGTGTGTATTTATTTGGTGCTGCGACCTTCACCAGGATTCACTCTATAGCCCACTGGGGTGTCATTCATCAGCATATTCTGGAGCTGGAACACTGGGTACCATGGGGGTGTCAGACACAGCGCAAGGGACCCCAAAACTCACAGGGCAAAGAAAAGAGCAGAACTAAACCGAGTCCCGTGATCTCCATTGAAGAAGGTTTTGAAAAGCACTGCAGGCCACTGGCCCAACAGAACGTCGGCAGAAATCCCTCCAGTAGATCCACTCTTGCTTGGGACTAGGGATTCGGGGATCTCTGTTCCCAAGCGCCCACACAACTTCAGATGCAGTAACTGTACATTTGGTGCTCTGCACTTCTGGAGGATTGACGCTGCCGCACATTGGGAGTCATTCATGAGCTTTTTCCGGAGCTGGAACGCTGGGTAACAAGGTGGTGTCAGAGAGAGCGCAAGGGTCCCCAAAACTCCCAGGGGAATGAAAAGAGCAGAACTAACCCCAGTCCCGTGATCTTCTGTGAAGACGGATT
>NW_021860218.1:2126-20306 GCF_006229205.1 Suricata suricatta | reverse complement strand
ATCTACTGGAGGGTTTCCTGCCACCTTTCGGCGGGGCCAGTTGCCTGCAGTACTTTTCAAATCTGTCTTCACAGAAGATCACGGGACTGGGGTTAGATCTGCTGTTTTCATATCCCTGGGAGTTTTGGGGACCCTTGCGCTGTCTAGGACACCCCCTTGGTACCCAGCGTATCAGCACCGGAAAATGCACACGAAGGATGTCCAAATGGGCTGCGGAGTGGATCCTCGTGAAGTGCGGAGCACCAAATGCACACCAACTCGATGTGCAGCTGAATTGTCCCTTGGGAACAGAGATCCCGAAATCCCTCGTCCTGAGGAAGAGTGGATCTACTGGAGGGATTCCTGCCATTTTTCTGCTGTGCCAGTTGCCTGCAGTGCTTTTTCTATCCGTCTTCAAAGGAGATCACGGGACTGGGGTTAGTTCTGCTCTTTTCATTGCCCTGGGTGTTTTGGGGACTCTTGCGCTGTCTCTGACACCCCCATGGTACCCAGCATTCCAGCTCCGGAAAATGCTCAGGGATGATGCCCGAATGGGCTGTAGAGTGAATCCACGTGAAGTTTGTAGCACGAAATGCACACCTATTCGATGTGCAGTTGTTTTGTCCATTGGGAACAGAGAGCCCAAAGACCCTAGTCCCGAGCACGAGTGGATCTACTGGAGGGATTCCTGCCACCTTTTTGCTTGGCCAGTTAGCCGCAGTGCTTTTCAAATCCGACTTCAAAGAAGATCACGGGACTGGCGTCAGTTCTGCTCTTTTCATTGCCCTGGGAGATTTGGGGACCCTTGCCCTGTCTCTGACACCCCCTTGGTGCCCAGCGTTCCAGCTCAATAAAATGCTAAAGAATGACTCCCAAAGGGTGGCAGCATGAATCCTTGTGAAGTGCGGAGCACCAAATGTACAGTTTCTGCATCTGAAGGTGTGTGAGACCTTGGGAACATAGATCCCAGTATCCCTAGTCCCGAGCAAGTGTGGATCAACTGGATTCCTGCAACCTTTCTGCTGGGCAGTTGCCTGCAGTGCTTTTCAAATCCGTCTTCATAGAAGATCACGGGACTTGGGTTAGTTCTGCTCTTTTCATTACCCTGGGAGTTTTCGGGTCCCTTGCACTGTATCTGACACCCCCTTCGTACCCAGCGTTCCAGCTCCGGAAAATGCTCATGAATGATGCCCAAATGTGCTGCAGCGTGAATCCTCGTGAAGTGCGGAGCACCAAATGTACAGGTACTGCATCTGAAGGTGTGTGGGCCCTTAGGAAAAGAGATCCCGAAATCCCTAGTCCCGAGCAAGAGGGTATCTACTGGAGGGATTCCTGCAACCTTTTTGCTGTGCCAGTTGCCCGCAGTGCTTTTCAAATCCGTCTTCAATTTAGATTAATGGACTGGGGTTAGTTCTGCTCTTTTCATTGCCATGGCAGTTTTGGGGACCCTTGCGCTGTCTCTGACAATCCCTTGGCACCCAGCATTCCAGCTCTGGAAAATGCTCACGAATTACACCCATATGTGCTGCAGAGTGAATCCTCAGGATGTGCGGAGCACCAAATGCACACATACTCCATGTGTAGCTGTTTCGGCCCATGGAATCAGAGATCACGAAATCCCTTGTCCCCACAAGAGTGGAACTACTGGAGGGATTCCTGCCACCTTTCTGCTGGGCCAGTTGCCCGCAGTGGTTTTCAAATCCGTCTTCGAAGAAGATCTCGGGACTGGGGTAGTTCTGCTCTTTTCATTGCCCTGGGTGTTTTGGGGACCCTTGCACAGGCTCTGTCACCCCCTTGGTACCCAGTGTTACAGCTCCTGGAAAGGCTCACGAATGATGTCCATATGTGCTGCAGAGTGAATCCTTGTGGACTGCGGAGAACCAAATGCCCAGTTACTGCATCTGCAGGTATTTGGGCCCTTGGGAACAGAGATCCCGGAATCCTTTTTCCCGAGCAAGAGTCGATCTACTGGAGGGATTCCTGCCACCTTTCTGCTGTGCCAGTTGACCGCAGTGCTTTTCAAATCCGTCTTCAAAGAGGATCACGGGACTGGGGTTTGTTATTCTCTTTTCATTGCCCTGGGTGTTTTGGAGACCCTTGCACTCTCTCTGACACCCCCTTTGTACCCAACGTTCCAACTCCGGAAAATGCTCACAAATGACGTCCACATGCTGCATAGTGAATCCTCGGGAAGTACGGAGCACCAAACGTGCATGTACTCCATGTGCAGCTGATTCCGCCAATGGAAACAGAGATCCAGAAATCCCTAGTCCTGAGCAAGTGTGGATCTACTTGTGGGATTCCTGCCACCTTTCTGCTGTGCCAGTTGCCCGAAGTGCTTTTCAAACCCGTCTTCAAAGAAGATCATGGGACAGGGGTTAGTTCTGCTCTTTTCATTGCCCTGGGAGTTTTGGGGACCCTTTCACTGGCTCTGTCACTTCCTTGGTGCCCAGTGTTCCAGCTCCTGGAAAGGCTAACGAATGACGCCCAAATGTGCTGGAGAGTGAGTCCTCATAAACTATGGAGCACCAAATGCACAGTTACTCCATCTGCAGGTGTTTGGGCCCTTGTTAACAGATATCCCGAAGTCCCTTGTCCTGAGCAAGAGTGGATCTCCAGGAGGGATTCCCGCCAGCTTTCCGCTGTGCCAGTTGCACGCAGTGCGTTTCACATCCGTCTTCAAAAAGATCGCCCGACTGCTGTTAATTTGTCTCTTTTTTATACCCCTGGGTGTTTTGGTGATGCTTGCACTGGCTCTGTCACCACCTTTGTACCTAGTGTCCCAGCTCGGGGGAAAAGCTCATGAATGTGGCCCAAATGTACTGTGGAGTGAATCCTCTTGATGTATGGAGCGCCAATTGGACACTTACTCAACCTGCACGTTTTTTTCGCCTTGGGGAGAGAGATCCTCATCTCCCTTGTCCTGAGCAAGAGTCGATATTCTTGACTGGACTTCCCGCCACCTTTCAGCCTTGCCAGTTGCACGCATTTGTTTTCAAATCTGTCTTCAAAGAAGATGGCAGGACTGGTGTTTGTTCTGCTTTATATTTGTCCCTGGGTGTTTTGTCGACGCTTGTGTTGGCTCTGTTATTCTCTTGGTACCCAGTGTCCCAGCTCCGGGAAAAGCTTAGGAATTGGGCCCAAATGTGCTCCAGAGTGAATCCTCATGAAGTCGGGAGCACCAAATGGACAATTACTCAACCTGTATATGTTGCCGCCTTGGCGACAGAGATCCTGATGTCCCTTGTCCTGAGCAAGAGTTCATCTTCTTTACTGGACTTCCTGCCACCTTTCAGCTGTGCCAGTTGCACGCTTTGCTTTTCAAATTTGTCTTCACAGAAGATCGCGGGACTGGTGTTAGTTCTGCTCTTTTTATTCCTCTGGAGGAACTGGGTCTCGGAAAGGTCATGTAGATGTTGCTGTGGTTTTTGCCTCCCTCAGAATCCACAGGAGTTTCCCATTATGAGCAGTTATCTATCTCCAAAGAGCAAGCTGGTAAATACCTAGATGGAGGGCTCCATGGTTTTTTATTACTTCTATTCATTTATCAAGGGCCATGAGTGACAGTTCATGGCCTCAAAATCCGAACAGCAACCTATTTAGGCATAAAACCTTCGGAAGGGAGTGTCTGTACATAAGAAGTGCCAAATTTTATTATATCCAATTGGAATGCGATTAATCTGGAAAGGTTGTCTTTACCTTCATGTCCCCTCAGCCAAGAAAGGAAGGCGGCTCCCTTGGCACTGCTGTTACCTAGCCTAAGTGTAAAATTCTAACCTGTTCCTTAACATTCCCTTAGGCCTCATGAAGGCCTGCCTGTTTTTGACACCAGCTTGCCAGGGGCCCTGTGGCCAAACCTATCACACAGCACAAGGATGAGAGTGAGATCCCCAGCTGACCACTAAGGATATTCCTCTGGGAGACTATTTGGATGGAACCTAGAGAGGACCTAAGGTGAATATAAAGCAAAAGTTGAAAATGGATCCACGCAGGACCATTTCTTCACTAGGAATGTGTATGGGATGATGGGGAAAATGAAGTGACTCGTGCCATCTCCTAGCCAGCTCACTGTCTCACAAATAAGCAAGACCTCTGATGCTTTGTGAAAGGAGCCTAGTACAAACTACATCCGTTTGACCAGTCACAAAAGAGCCTGCATTCTTTCTTCAGAAAGGGAGAGAAAGCACAGGCTTTGTGTCTGTTTCTTGCTCTTTCCCATTAGGGAAACTAGTTAGGAAACTGCTGTGGCAGTTTGGGGCTCCCAGCCGATGGTGATTAGAACTTGATCTGGGTGAAGTATTCCTTTTAAAGTCCTTTTGTGCCCTGATCATGGCATGGAGCTAAGCGCACATGTATGAACAATCTTCTCTGCAGAATGCAGGCACCTCTGTCAGCTACTCTTCTCATCCCTACAATGACTCTACCTGCCTAAGTGTCAAGCCTTCAAGGAAAGAGGGTCCTGCCTTCCTCTGGTTTTCCAGAAACTGAGAGCTGTCTATTGGCTCAGGAACAGACTGGGCACACCACACCAATGTTTGCAACATGAATCCCAGAATCTTCTACTTTAAACAGAGGACATTCTTTGAGGCTCTTGCTCCCAATGGCACCCAGATAGCACCAATTTGAAAAAAGAGCAAACCTTGTAAATAGGCATCTGGAGGACCATAGTTCTTCCTTACAGAAGAGAAAGGGCTAAAGTTGGAATTAACTGCCAACTCCTATCTCCTGATAGGCTGGCTATTTGGGGAGTAGGAAACACCTAAGGGCTGGTATAAAAGGAATCCCCCACTGGCTACACCTGAATGTGAAATTCTGCAGGGCGTCTGTGTCCTTCCTTTAAAAACAAAGGGAAAACTGGATTTGGTGGTTTTCCGGTCCTTTCCATCAGGATATAGATGCAGCAATTGATTCAGAAGCAAGGGGTTCCTGGTTTCTGGTGGTGATCAGGTGTGTGGAATCTGGACCTGAAGGAGTAGTTCTTAAAAGAGCCCATTCTGTGCTTACTGGTCTTGAAGCCTAGTATGCCAATGAGAAGCATGTTTGACACAGAATGAAGGACTCTCTACACCTTCACTGCACTTATCAGAGCTGGCCTAGCACCAAACACACGGAGTCAACAAAGTCCATCTCACTTAGGAGAAAGTTACTATTTACTCTCACATAACACAGGATCAGTGTGGGAGTTTAGCACCAATCTTTATGCTCTGCTGGTGTGAAGTGAGGGAGAGCCCAATAGTCCCTAAATGTGATCCAAGACCTAGAAAATACAAATTGGCAGGAATGGTTACAAGGGAGATGAAGGCTCTACATTACCAATGGAAAAGTGATGATGATAAGCACACATATCGACCCCTTTTCTCCTTGCTGCATGTGTAAGTCCAGTCCTTCCCCAACTCTCTGGGACCACCTGCAGATATCTATACCTCCTTGGCAACCTCCCATGCCCTAGGCCTCTCACGGTAAACCGAGTTTAACTGGGCACACATAAGGGGTCCTGTTGAAATCTATGAGAGAGTCACAAAGACTTAGCCAAAGCAGAGTTTAAAGTGGAGGATATTGCTCTGAAACACAGACTCTTTTTTTATATCTCTATATTTTTAATATTTTATTGTCAAATTGATTTCCATACAACACCCAGTGCTCTTCCCCATAAGTGCCCTCCTCCATCACCATGACCTCTTTTCCCCCCTCCCCCTTTCCCTTCAACTATCAGTTCATTTTCAGCATTCAATAGTCTCTCAAGTTTTGCATCCCTCTCTCGCCCGAACTCTCTTTCCCTCTTCCCCTCCTCCTGGTCCTCCATTAGGTTTCTCCTGTTTTCCTGTTAGACCTATGAGTGAAAACATATGGTTTCTGTCCTTCTCTGTCTGGCTTATTTCGCTCAGCATGACACCCTCAAAGTCCATCCACTTTCCTACAAATGGCCATATTTCATTCTTTCTCATTGCCATGTAGTATTCCATTGTGTACATATACCACATCTTCTTGATCCACTTATCAGGTGATGGATATTTAGGCTCTTTCCATGTTTTGGTTATTGTTGACAGTGCTGCTATGAACACAAGGGTACATGTGCTCCTATGCATCAGCATTTCTGTATCCCTTGGGTCAATCCCTAGCAGTGCTATTGCTGGGTCAGAAGGGAGTTCTATGGATAGTTTTTTGAGGAACCTCCACACTGTTTTCCAGAGCGGCTGCATCAGTTTACATTCCCAACTGTGTAGGAGGGTGCCTGTCTCTCCACACCCTCGCCAGCATCTATAGTCTCTTGATTTGTTCATTTTAACCACTCTGACTGGCATGAGGTGGTATCTCAGTGTGGTTTTGATTTGTGTTTCCCTGATGATGAGTGATGTTGAGCATCGTTTCATGTGCCTGTAGGCCATCTGGATGTCCTTTTTGGAGAAGTGTCTGTTTATATCTTCTGCCCATTTCTTCACTGGGTTCTTTGTTTTTTGGGTGTGGAGTTTGGTGAGTTCCTTGTAGATTTTGGATACTAGCCCTTTATCTGATATGTCATTTGCAACTATCTTTTCCCATTCTGTCGGTTGCCTATTTGTTTTCTCGATTGTTTCCTTTGCAGCTTTTTATCTTGATGAGGTCCCAAGTTTTCAGTTTTGCTTTCATTTCCCTTGCCTTTGGGGATGTGTCAAGTAGGAAATTGAGGACAAGGAGGTTGTTTCCTACTTTCTCCTCGAGGGTTTTGATAGTTTCCTGTCTCACATTCAAGTCCTTCAGTCGTTTTGAGTTTATTTTTGTGTATGGTACAAGAAAGTGTTCTTGTTTTATTTTTCTGCATGTTGTGGTCCGGTTCTCCCAGCACCACCTGCTAAAGAGGCAGTCTTTTTTCCATCCGATACTCTTCCCTGCTTTGTCAAAAATTAATTGGCCATACATTTGTAGGCCCAGTTCTGGGTTCTCCATTCTATTCCATTGGTCTATGTGTCTGCTTTTATGCCTATACCATACTGTCTTGATGATGACAGCTTTGTAGTAGAGGCTATAGACTGGGATTATGATGCCTCCCATTTTGGTTTTCTTCTTCAATCTTACTTTGACTATTTGGGGTCGTTCGTGGTTCCATACGAATTTGAGAAGAGTTTGTTCTAACATTGAGAAGAATGTTGGTGCAATTTTGATGGGGATTGCATTGAATGTGTATATTGCTTTGGGTAGTAATGACATTTTCACAAAGTTTATTCTTCCGATCCATGAACAGGAACTGTTTTTTCATTTCTTGGTGTTCTCTTCAATCTCTTCCATAAGTTTTATATAGTTTTCATCATATAGGTTTATTACATCCTTGGTTAGGTTTCCTCCTAGGTATTTGATGGTTTTTCGTGCAATTGTGAATGGGATCAGTTTCTTGGTTTCTCTTTCTGCTGCTTCATTATTGGTGTATAGGAATGCAACTGATTTCTGTACATTGATTTTGTACCCTGCAACTTTACTGAATTTATTGATCAGTTCTAGAAGGCTTCTGGTGGCGTCTGCCGGGTTTTCCATGTAGAGTATCATATCATCTGCGAAAAGGGAAAGTTTGACTTCTTCCTTGCCAATTCAGATGCCTTTTATTTCCTTTTGTTGTTTGATTGCTGATGCTATGACTTCCAACCCTATTGTAAACAACAGTGGTGAGAGTGGACACCCCTGTCGTGTTCCTGATCTCAGGGGGAAAGCTCTCACTTTTTCCCCATTGAGGATGACATTAGCTTTGGGCTTCTCATAAACTGCTCTTATAATGTTTAGGTAATTTCCTTCTATTCCGACTTTCTCAAGGGTTTTTATTAAGAAAGGGTGCTGTATTTTTCAAATGCTTTTTCTGCATCTATCGACAGGATCATATGGTTTTTATCTTTTCTTTTGTTAATGTGATGGATCACATTGATGGATTAGCATATATTGAACCAGCCCTGCAACCCAGGAATGAATCTCTCTTGATCATGATGGATAATTTTTTATATAATTATTCTTATATATAATTCTTTTTATATAATATAATTCTTTTTATACTCTTGTTGAGTATTTTTGCATCTGTATTCACTAAGGATATTGGTCTGTAGTTCTCTTTTTACTGCTGGGTCTCTATCTGGTTAGGGTGTTAAGGTGATGCTGGCTTTGTAGAATGAATTTGGGAGTTTTCCTTCTAAGTCTATTTTTTGGAATAGTTTGAGAAGAATGGGTATGAGCTCTGCTTTAAATGTCTGGTAGAGTTCCCCTGGGAAGCCATCTGGCCCTGGGCTCTTATTCATTGGGAGATTTTTGATAACAATTCAATTTCTTCACTGGTTATCGCTCTATTCATGCTTTCTATCTCTTCCCATTTGAATTTTGGCAGTTCATGTGCATTTAGGAATTTGTCCATTTCTTCTAGGTTGTCCAGTTTGTTGGCATATAATTTTTCATAGCAATCTCTGATGATTGCTTGTATTTCTAAGAGATTGGTTGTAATAGATCCTTTTTTATTCATGATTTTATCTATCTGGGTGCTCTGTCTTTTCTTTCTGAGGAGCCTGGCTAGAGGTTTATCAATTTTGTTTATTCTTTCAAAGAACCAACTCTTGGTTTCATTGATCTGCTCGACTGATTTTTTGGATTCTATATTGTTTATTTCTCCCCGGATCTTTATTATTTCTTTTCTTCTGCTGGGTTTGGGGTGCTCTTGCTGTTTCCCTTCTAGTTCCAGTAGGTGCTCAATTAGATTTTGTATTTGTGCTTTTTTTTTTTTTTTAGCTTGTTGAAAGTGGCCTTGATTGCAGTAAACTTTCCTCTTAGGACTGCCTTTGCTGTGTCTCAGAGATTTTGGATTGTTGTATTTTCCTTTTCATTAGTTTCCATATATTTTTTAATTTCTTCTCTAATTGCCTGATTAGCTCAATCATTCTTTAGTAGAGTGGTTTTTAACCTCCACATTTTTTGAAAATTTCCAGCCTTTTTTTTGTTGTTAATTTCATAGCATTGTGAACTGAAAGTGTACATGTTATGATCTCTATTCATTTATACTTTCGGAGGCCTGCTTTATGCCCCAGTATGTGATCTATCTTGGAGAATGTGCCATGTGCACTCGAGAAGAAGGTGAATTTCCTCACTTCATTATGCAGAGTTTTAATTAATCTATCAATTCCATCTGTTCCAATGATCATTCAGGTCCATTGTTTCTTTAGTGATTTTCTGTCTGGTTGATCTATCCATTGCTGTCAGTCAGTGGAGTATTAAAGTCCCCTGCAGTTAGCACATTCTTATTAATAAGACTGTTTCTGTCTGTGATTAATTGTTTTATGTATTTGGGTGCTCCCAATATGGCGCTCCAATGCTGGTTTTGAGATGCACCATGGAAATGAGGTGTGTGCTCCCACTCCCGCAGCTGAGGTGGACACGTGCGCCCCTGGGGCCGCGGCCATGGCCGCTGACTCCCTGCAGAGATGGTGCAGTGCTGGAAGCTTTTCTTTCCATTGTGCCACCTAGGTTCGGGATTTGGGCTACCCAGAAGTTATATATGGAGTGAGAGTTTCTCTCTCCAAGAGTGGTTAAACGTTCTTATCTCTTCCCCTGAGACAGTTCTATGAGAGTGTTCAGTTTGTCTTTCTCTTCCCTTTGTCTCTCAGGGGCTCTGTGCAAAATTGCCCTCTGTTGGCCTGGGGCTCCCACCTTCCCTGCCTGTCTTGGGCTGGCCCATTTTCCAATCTCCCCAGTTCGCACTCCCTCATTCAAGTATCTTTGAGGTTGTCTTCTTTCTGGAGTCTGTATTTTTTCCTTCCACTCTTGCAGATAAGAGTAATGTCCTTCTCAGTTCAATAGATGGGGCAGACGAAGTTTACAGAGCTCCCTTCCTCTCCACCATCTTGGATCCTCTTTTTTTTTTTCTTCTCTTTTTTCTTATTAGAATGTAAAAACACAGCATATGATTTCTACAATAAAAATGGAGCGATTTAAGCAAAGGATTTGCAGAGAGTTTGTATTTCTCTCAGTGTTTGCAAATGTGTTGAGACACATGAGTTTTTGATATCTGATTTAATACTATTATTCATTTGCTTCCCTTTTCATCAAATTTTTATTTAAATTCTACTTAGTTAACATAGAGTACAACCTTGGTTTCAGGAGTAGAATTCAATGATCCATCTCTTGTATATAATATCAAGTGCTCATCCCTACAAGTGCCCCATCTAGCCCATCCCCCACACCTCCCTCCATAAACCCTCAGTTTGTTCTGTATCTTTAAAACTCACTCAGAACTTGTTTCCCTGTCTCTTGGGTCTTGAACTCCCAACCCTGAGATCAAGAGTCATAGGCTCTTTCCAATGAGCTGAGTGGGCACCCCACAGGGCAGTCCTATATGTAACTTTTTGAAGGATCTCTATGCTCTCCAGAGTGGCTGCACTAGTTTTCATGTTTGCTTCTATAAGAAGATAAGAATCATTGTTTTCTATAAGAAGTAAAAATGTTTGCTACAGATGATCTCATCTCCAAGAATGGGTTTCAAGACCCTTCTAAACATTAGAAGTATTCAACAATTACATTGACTTAGAGCCCCCTGCTGCTCAGAAGTATTCCAGCAGGAATTTTATAGAAGGGATTCAGGGACAAGGAGAGTCTTTAAAGTCCGATCTTGGGCTAATACTCTATGGTTATGCTCTAAGTGCCACACCCCCTTCTATTTTTTTCAGAAAAATTTTTTTTCATAATCATTGTTAACACCATCACAAGATTGTTGTATAGAGCATGCACATAAATGTTTACAATAAATTCCAGAACATTGTATAAAACAGTATTATTTTGCAGTACATTCTTTTTGTGCAAAAGTACAAACTTCAGAGGCAACAGATATACTCATGGCTTGGTGTATCAGAAATATATATTTTGGCATATTTAGGAAAGGGACAAAGAGCATGTGATTGGCAGATGTTATTAAGGAATGGGACTCTGTACCAAATCTAAGCTCAGACAGCATCTTTTCATCTTTTACACTATGTTTCTTAATATTCAGGGCAGTGAGTCTTGTTAATCATCTGATTTAGGAGCACATCCTCCTGGTCCCCTCTCCCCATACAGGAATGATCACATCCTCCCTTGCACAACCCTCTTGTGGCCTGTTTTATTTGAATTTTAGAAGGAAAGTAAGTGAAATTCCAAAGAAAATAAGTCTGGCACTATTTGATGTTGGCATTTTAATTTATCTGACAAATAAAAAAATGAGAATCACTCCTTCATGAAATAGGTCATGACTGTTTGCTAGAGTCACAGATGCCTTTTCTGGTGCTGCAGCCACTTCTTCGCCAAACAATCTGGAGTAATAGGTTCCTGAAAAAAGTAGCTCTATACAGAGGTGATGTGTGAATTTGTATACTAATGTTCTTTTAGTCATGTATATTTGTGGTCAGAACAGTTTGGAAAGAAAAAGAATAATAAATGAAATAATTCAGTATGCTAGACATAAAATATTAATTCGTCACACCCACTGAAAAAGCTAAGACAGCAGCTCTGGAAAAGTTTCTTGACAAAAGAAGACACTTTTAGCACTAATATCAGATAAGACTTGTTGGGCAGATGTCAGAGCCAAGGTCTCTTTTCTCCTCCTCCATGGGTCTCAAGGATCAGAATATCAGGGGCACCTGGGTGGCTCAGTTGGTTAAGCGGCAAACATCTCAGGTCATGATCTCACAGTTCATGAGTTCGAGCCCCACATCCATCCGGCTCTGTGCTAACAGCTCATAGCCTGGAGCCTGCTTCAGATTGTGTGTCTTCTTCTCTCTCCGCCCTTCTCCTTCTCACCTTGTCTCTCTGTCTCTGAAAAATAAATAAACATTAAAAATTTAAAAAAATATGTAATGGACAAGTGAAAATATCCCATATATAAATGAACACCAAAAGATGGTAGGACTGGAGAAATTGAAGGGTCTTAATTTTTCTCTCATTAAAGTATTTCTCATCGACAGTTTTAACTTGGGAAAAGTTTTATGATCAGACATTGTCATAAAATTGACATTTCAGTTAAGAATTGTGGCTAATTTTGCCCTAGAAAGAATTTTGTACAAAATTTATTTTCTTTAAACTGTCAGTATGAGTGTCATGGAGAAGGGGCTCAGGGGAAAAAATGAAATTAAGCTTTCTAATAAACATTCTGTCCCTAAAGCTTCAGAGTGTGATGACAATCCAGGGTGAGTGGGGGCAGAAAGAAGACATCTAACAAAATACCAGATCACAGAGAGAGAAGGGTCGCCATCTATTTCAGGTGGAAAATTTCCTTTTGATTTCTCAAATGCCTTGATTTCAAAAAGTTCTTAATGTCTTTGATGGTGGGTATGGAGAATGCATATTGATGATGAAAAGAATCAATTTGTTGTCTTCCTCTTCCTGTTGATCAGACGTTACAGTCATGGAGAAAGAGAGAGCAAGACAGTACAAGCTACCTTAGAGAAAGACGCTGGATTGGGTGTACATATTTGCTGGTTGCTCTCTAAATTAGGCATTAAAGGTTTTCAAAGGAAAGGTTGCAAATTAAAACTGAGTGGGAAGTGGTGCTCTCCTCAAAGGTCCATAGTAATGATATGTGTGCAGGGAAATATCTGGAAAAAAGTAATGACTTAGATAATGGCAATATCTCTGACCATATAAATATGTTTATAGAATATTTAAATATTTATAAAAATTTTTTGTATGTTTATAAGTATACTTATATATTTACAGAATATTTATATTTATATTTATATAGCACTAGAATATTTATATTTATCCTTATATATTAACAGGATATTTATATTGTTGGAATCCAGACATGTTACTGCAGTGTAAGTCAGTCCATTTTTTGCATGTAAAATTTTATTTTAAAAGTTGTATCTTTATGCCCTCTGATATAATTAAGAATATTTTTTGTGATAGAAATGCATACTTGTCATTGAGTTTGTATATTTTAATACTTGATTTCCTTATGAGAGGCAATACCTGTATTTGATTTTTTTTGGGTTTTGGAAATTGATTATTTTTTGCCTATTGGACAGTGATCTGAATCCAGTGTCACAATGCGGATTCACTCTCAACTTCTTGGTATTTTACAAAAGATGTTAGCTTGGCCTTAATGTTAAAACTTCATACATCTTAGAATATATTTGCTCTGATTGTGCTTTTCATACTATCTGATTGCTGGATTTAGATGGCTGGAAATGCCATCAAGCCTGACAATTTTTTTTCCAATCTGGAATGGGTCAAAATGAAACTGAATCCCTTCAAAAGCTGGGCAGGCTCTGTGGGTGGCTTGGAGGTGTATGTCCAGTTTATTACCTGAGGGGCTGATGATCCTTCCAGACATGGCCTAGAGTGATATCAACCCAGCTTCTGTAGTTGCTTTGAACTTACCTGGCTACACTCGCTAGGCCTCTGCCAAGCTAGAAGAAAGCTGTCTTGGATCACATGGTCACAGTAGCCAATTTGTAGCCTTTTCAGTAGCAGCAGATTCTTTAATTCCTCCCCACAGACATGTGATGCTATGGTTTCAAGGGCTTTATTGCTTCTCGGCTTCTGATATTTATCTTTGTAACAGGGTGATCCAGAAGCATTTAGAACATTGAGGAATTGTTTAGCAGGGAATTGATAAGAACAAAAAAAAATGTTCATGTATTTCATATTCATCCCAACATGCATTATTTTGAAAACATTCACAGGGAGTACGTTCATGGAGTCTAAGGGTTTTCTTATGTGTCTTCTCATCTTGTCCCAGAATGTCTTCTCTTACATTTCTGTTGAAAGATAACTGTCTTCAGTGCAAGAAAAGCAATCCCACGATATACACAAAGTCCTGAGTAGAGTTATATTACTCTCTGACAAGTGCCTTTTCTAGGTCCTATGTATGTGAGGCACTGGCTATGCCTAGATGAATCAAACTTGGTTCCTATCCCCCAAATATGGCTTTTTGGGGGGTTGTATTTTAGCACTTTACAATTCCTTGCGTAAAATCCAAAGATTCTCATGTTTTTAATGTATATTAAATTGTTCCAAATTATGCAATAAATAAGTTTCCAACTAGACTATTAGTCAACACTTTATTCCTGTGTCTCAACTTAGTACCACTGGTTATAATTTTAGAAAGAACCAGAGATATATGGTGATTATTTTTCTTTCTATTTATGCCATCAGTTAGTAGTCCACATGCTGACCATATAGAGTGGATGTACTTTTTTTGGCTTATACTTAGTTTCTCATAGATTTGAATCAACATTTAAAAATGTAAAAATTTCAGTAAAATTAGATTGTCATGATGGTTACACAACTATGTAAATATATCCTGTGAAGATACTTTAAAAGGATGGATTATATTGTATATGAACTACAGTTGACCCTTAAACAACATGGGGGTTGAGAATCTACAAATAAATTTTTACTTCCCAAAAACTTGACTTTTTTAAAAATTTTTTTTCAAAGTTTATTTATTTATTTTGAGAGAGAAAGAGAGAGAGAAGCCCATAAGTGGGAAAGGGGCAAAGAGAAAGGGAGAGAGAATTCCAAGCAGGTTCCACACTCTCAGCACAAAGCCAGACATGGAGTTCGAACTCATGAACTGTGAGATCATGACAAGAGGGAGATACTTAAATAACTGAGCCAACCAGGTGTCCCACTGAGAGCTTAACTATTAACAGCTCTCTGTTGACTTGAAGCCTTATCGATAATATAAACAGCTGGTTAACAAATATTTTGTATGTTTTATATATTATATAATATATTCTAAAAAGTAAGTTAGAGAAAAGAAAATGTTATTAAGAAATCATAATGAAGAGAAATACCTTTACAGTACTGTGCTGTACTTATCAAAAACAATCCATGTATAAGTGGACCCATGAAGTTCAAACCCATGTTCAAGAGTCAACTGTACATTCAATAAAGCAATTACAAATCTATATTTTCAGTGTCTTTTGAAAAATCCAAACTGTCTAGCAATCCTGGCACCATTTTCACAAGGCAGCTATCAGTGGGAACTGAACAACTGTACTGCTCTTAGGTGAACATGAGTTCCCTCACCCAACCCAAACATAAGTGTCCAGTAATTTTCAGTTGAGAGCAGTTTTGCCTTGATCCTTTCAAGTGGAGGAGGAGGAGGTTGGTGCTGTAAAAAGCTCATGTGATGGGGGCTGTAAGGTTCTTACCAGAAAGGTCAGGCTCATGAGTTCTCCCATTATAACAGCTCTTGTGAAGATGTAAAACGATGGGAGAAGCAAAAAGACTTTCCCTTCTCCTTGTTTTGTTGCCTCTCATTTCACTACCCACACCTGACCACTCAACAGAATGCTGTCAGCCAGGCTGCCCAATTCATTCTGAATCAGTACCACAAGTTGAATTATGTGTAATGGGCTGGTTAATTTGTGCTTCATCTGCCAAACTTCGCTAATCAAATCCACCTTTGAGAGTAGGACTTCCAAAACTGTTACTGTCAGAACTTCAGAATCTCAAGAGAAGAAAAACAATTTCTGCAGTTAAATATTTTGGGGAAATACTGAGCACAATATTCATTCTCCATATTAGCAATTCTCATTAGCATATTAATAGTCTTCAGAAAACTCAGAATAAAGGAATCTATTGAATTATGTTATTTCCTAACTAAAACTGATCTGGAAAGTTTACTTAAGAATCATAACCTTGGTCTTCAAAGCCATATATCTAGAAAAGATTGGTGGATTACACTTTAGGACATTGACAGTGAATGTTGTTTGAATATTAATTAGATGTACAATATTTTATTTACCAATGAATATCCAATTGAAAATGTCCTAAGAAGAAAAGCAAGAGAGCATTACTGAGAGGTAGCAGGTTTATCACCCGAGATGAAACTTTCAAATGATGAAATTACAGAGAGAGAAAAACACCTTTTGAAGGAGGATTTTAAGTCATTGGGGCTGGATGTGGAACCAGCCCAAGGCAATCTGTAAATCCATCAGAAGATATAATAATTTCTCAGGTATGCATGATGGTGATTGAAATCTTTTTTTGGGGGGGGGTTGAGTGTAGAGAGCATCTTTGGGCATCTTCTCTCGTTAGCACTTCTTTGAGTGACCAATTTCAGTTTTTCCTGGAGGTGACATCATTTTTTTGAGGAAACTAGCTTGAAACTGCCAGTTTGGGTACCAAGATAGGACAATGAGGGAGTGGGGGATTTAGAGATTGATAAGGGAGGAATAGCTCTTAAGATACTTCTGCTGCAACTGTTTTTCATACATATAAACAGTATATTTCCATAGCTATTTGACTAATCAGAATAGTCCTTTTCCTTTGTGGGAAATTCAGAAAAGTGTAAAGGGAAAAAAATGATCAGATGCAACCACATGTTAACATATTGATGCATTTCCTTCTCATCATATATTGAGCATAATGTAAAATGAGTTCTGGCCCACAGTTTTTCACTGAATGTTAAGTTGTGGGCATTTCTCTATTGGTAAGAATCCTTTATAAAAGTTTTATTTATTTATTTATTTATTTATTTATTTATTTATTTATTATTTATTTAGAGCGAGTGTATGCAAGCTGGAGAGGGGCAGAGAACCTTAAGCAGGCTCCACGCTCAGTGAAGAGCCTGACCTGGGGCTGAATCCCACTATCCTGGGATCATGATCTGAATCAAAATCAAAAGTTGGACAATTAGCCAACTGAGCCACCAGGCTCATAAATGTTATTTTAAAAAATGTTTTTAATGTTTATTTATTTTTGAGAGAGAAAGAGACAGAGCACCAGAGGGTGAGGGCAGAGTGAGAGGGAGACAGAATCTGTACCAAGTTCCAGGCTCTCAGTTGTCAGCACAGAGCCCAAAGCAGAGTCAAACTCACAAACTGTGAGATCATAACCTGAACCAAAGTGAAACACTTAACAAACTGAACCACCTAGTCATCCCTAAATGTTATTTTTAATGGCTACATGATATGCCATCTTTTGGATCTACTATAAAATTTAAAACTTTATTCATATTATTAAATTAAAATATATATTTGTTTCTAGCAACACTTGAGTCTTTTCTCCCAAGACATGAGTAGAAGAAATGTTGAAATAGTCACATGAGATTACATGGATGCCAAGGGGTAAATGTCCTGTTTAAGTTCCTAGCACAGCTAGGTCAGAGCAGAAAACAGAACCAAGGCCTCATGTTCAGTGTCTAATGCTCAATTAAGTGCCTCACCTCCTCCCCCTGCTGCTGACACGCTACCTCGCATCTCCAAGGAGGATTTCTGTTGAGACTGTCATTTGGGGCTATTGATCTGATGGGTGATTTACCTGCAGTGAGGGGAGCATAAGTGAGAAAATTGTAGTCAAAATAGCGTGTTTCTCCAGAATGCAGTGTTCTCTGCTCTAAGCCTCAGAGACACAGTGGACCAAAACTCTTTTGGCGGGAAATGAAAAGGGGAATAAGGGCCTTGAGCAATTACCACTCTTAATTGCTGTGAAATGGACAAAATGCTTTTCACAGAATGATTAGCAACTGAAAAACATCCATTTCTTTTATAAATGAAACAGAGGAAGATGGACATCCCCATTTCTTAGGTAATCAGCACAGATTGCTTTCAGGAAGGTCAAGGAAACCACTGGACAGTGGGCTGAAAAAGGATACTCACCACTCACCAGCAGTGAGAGTGACAGATCTGTGCCATAAAAATGTAATTCTCTCTTTCCAGGATTATTATCCTACTACTTTTCCTCTTTCCAAACCAATCAGGACCCATCAAGAGTGGTTTTGGAGGCCAAAAGAACACAGAATTAAAGTAACCGTTTTATTATTTTTCTATATCTTTTCATTTGTTTTTGTCTCCTCTTAGGAGAAAAAGAAATACACATTTTCTCACAAAATTAAAGAAACGTATCTTCCATAGTGTCAAATTTATTCTTAAGAATTTAAGAATCAAATAACTTTTTTTATTGATGAGGATGATAAAATTATGTTTTTCAAAATTCTATATACTGAGAGAAAGGAAAATGCGGGGGACCAGCCCATGCACCAGAGTCCAAGGGTCTCTGAGTAGGGGGTTGGTGTCGGTGAAATATCTATAAGAAAGAACACAGACAACATGAATGGTGGAAGAGACCACACTTTACTGTGAAACTTGGTGTCTTATATACCATAGGTGATTACATCATTTTTCTAATGATTACATTGTTTGTTACTTCCAGAAAAATTATTATTTCCAAGGTAGCAAAAACAGAAAATCAAAATAGAAACGAGGTACAACACAGAAG
>NW_021860218.1:0-2026 GCF_006229205.1 Suricata suricatta | reverse complement strand
CAAGTGGCATGATTAATAGGAGAACTAACCCCAGTCTCTGTTCCACTTAGGTCAAGCAGTCAAGCGCACACATTTTCAAGTAGGGGAAGCAGGGTCCCAAAGGCCACACAGCACTTCTGGCTGGATGGACCCCAACAGGAAAATAATGGGCTTAAGCTATAATAAAATTTGTACCTATGACTACCAATATTTACATACGACAGCATCCTTACAAGTGAAAATCATTTACATTGAATTGTCCCACAGAAAAGCTGCCAGAGACTCAGGTTGGACTTCCCTGCAATCTCTTTGGGTCATTCCAAATCCAAAAATGAGCACTTGGTTGGAATGTTGCTTGAGCATTGTGGGAGTGGGCTCTTTGAGACAGGGCTTCTTCAAAGCCTGCTGGTGGGCACTTAAATTATTCTTTCCTAAAATCAGAGACATATACCCTCAGGTCACCACACAGCTCAATCTCTGCTATGCACACCACCGTGAAGGTGAGAAGACCTCTCACTTTCACCTGGCCTAGTGAAGTCTTGGCACAATGAGAAAATAGTCCTCACTTCCATTTTCTTCCTGCTCATCCCTATCCCCACCGTCCCCAGCATCATTGCTAGTTATCTCCAATGCATCCTTTGTCATTTTAATCCTTAAAAATGTTAAAATCATAATTCTTATACAAAAATGTAAGCATTTGTTAACTTTCACTTAATGCATTAATGAAGATACCTGCAGCATGAAAGAACAGTTTCAAAAGAGAATAGAAGGAAGTGTTGCTTTTTTTATGTTTTATTGTATATTTGTTTATTTTTTTAGTTGATAGAAATAAATAGGAACAAAAACAGGAGAAAAAACCATATTGTTGAAATTTTCTTCTCTATTAAATAGAAAACAAAATAAGCATACTTTTCTAGTTCCCTAGGCTGCAGTTACAAATTGCCACCAACTTGGTGGCACAAATGTGTCCTTTCAGAGGATCTGAAGCTGGAGGTTTGAAATCAAATGGTTAGCAGAGCCATGCTCCCTCCAGATGGCTTCTCCTGATCCAGGCCAGTAAGCCTTGCAAGCCTCGCTTTGTAGAGATCCAGTTTCTGCCTCCACCTTTGTGTGGCTGTCTTCCCTCTTTGTTTCTGTGTCTTCTCCTCTTACAAGGACATAGTCACTGGACTTAGGGCTGTCTCTGAATCCAGGATGACTTTATCTTGAAATGCTTTATTAGTTATATCTGCAATGACCTGGTTTCCAAATAAAGTCACATTCTGAAGTTCAAGTGAACATGAATTTTGGGGTGATAACTTTTAACCCACAATACATGCATTAACAATTTTCAGAGTAGTAAAATGCTTGCATGTTAATTAGTTATACAAGTGCACTTAAATTATTCCAGAGTGTCTAATTACTTTGAGGCTATTTTGCTTAAATAGGTCCCTAATGCAAAAGAGCAGATAATTATATATTTGTATTTCTCTTCCAAGCTTGGATAATTGTCTTTTCTTTCTTTATTTGGCAAAAAAAATGGCTAAAATTTATTGGACACTTTTTGTCCATTTAAATTTGTACCTGGACTTATACAGGGGCACTTTATACATGATATATATTCATCATATATATTTTATTTCATTATATATATTATGCATTATAGTCATCATATATTTTTATACATTATACATATACTGCATGTGATATAATATATAATATATATTTAATACATTATATATACATTATATATTCATCATATATATGTTCTAGTATAGCTTGTGCACAATATTACACTAGTTTCAGGTGTACAACATAATGATTGGACAAATTTACACATTGTACTATGCTTATCACAAGTATAGCTTGCCATATGTCCTGATATGCTGTGGAAAAAAAAATGAATAAAACAAAAAGGAGAATCAGACCTTTAAATATAGAGAACAACCAGATGGTTGGAAAGTTTTTCTTAACAACTTTTATGAAAAATGCCTACTCCATGCCACTCACTGAGATTCAGGGTCTACATACATTATCTACTACAATTGGGGTACAGAGAAGTGACTAG
>NW_021860217.1:0-950 GCF_006229205.1 Suricata suricatta | reverse complement strand
AAAAAAAACACAAAACAAAACAAAGTGGGGTCTGTGCTGACTGCAAATGGCAAGATCTCATTCCTTTTTTATTGTTGAGTAATATTCCTGTGTGCACGCGTGTGTGTATGCGTGTGTGTGTGTCTGTGTGTGTCTGTGTGTCTGTGTGTGTCTCCATTCATCTATTGTTGAACAATGGGCTGCTTCCATACCTTGGCTATCGTAAATCATGCCACAATAAACATAGGGGTGAATATATCCTTTTGAATTTGTATTTCCATTTTCTTTGGGTAAACACGCAGTATTGGAGTCATTGGATTGTAGGGTAATCCTATTTTTAACTTTTGAGGGGCCTCCCTACTGTCGTCCCCAATGGCTGCACCAGTTTGCATTCTCCATATCCTCACCAATACTTCTTGTCTTTTTCATTTTAGCCACTGTGTCATGATCTCACTGGAGGATTGATTTGTATTTCCCTGATGATTAGTGATATTGAGCATCTTTTCGTGTGTCTATTGGCCATCTGTCTGTCTTCTTTGAAAAAATATCTGTTTGGGTCCTTTGCCCAATTTAACTGGATTGCTTGGGTTTTTTGGTGTTGACTTGTAGAAGGTCTTTACATATTTTGGATATTTGCCCCCTACCAGTGATACCATTTAAAAATACCTTTTTGTATTCAGTAAATGACCTTTGTGTTTTGTTGGCAGCTTCCTCTGCTGTGCAAAAGCTTTTATTTTGGTGTAAAGCCCAGAATTTATTTTTGCTTTTTTCTTGCCTGAGGAAACCTATTTAGAAAAAGGTTCTTTGACTGATCAAAGAAATTACTGCCTATGCTTCCTTGTAAGTTTTATGGTTTCAGGGGTCACATTTAGGTCTTTAATCCATTTGGAGTTGATTTGTTATGGTGTAATAAAATGGTCTGGTTTCATTCTTCTGCAGGTAGCTCTCCAGTTTTCTCAGCACTGTTTGTT
>NW_021860216.1:0-950 GCF_006229205.1 Suricata suricatta | reverse complement strand
TTTCTCTAATTTATTATTCAAGAAAATTTAACAGGGCAGTATATTGTAGGCATACATTAAATATTTTAATTACTTGTTTGTGTTATGCTTTGATATTAAAAATTCTTGGGGCTCCTGGGTGTCTCCGTCAGTTAAGCATCAGACTTCAGTTTAGGTCATGATTTCATGGTTCTTGAGTTTGAGCCCTGTATTGTGCTCTGTGCTGACAACTTGGAGCCTGGAACCTGCTTTGGATCTTTGTCCCTCCCTTGCTTGTGCTGTCTCTGTCTCTCTCTCAAAAATAAGTAAACATTAAAAAGTTATATATAAATGTTTATATATATATTCATGGTGAATGTTTTATTGTTGTGGGATAGTTATCTGGAAATGTATCTATGCAAAAAACCACACATGCTTTGAACAAGTGAAACTAAATAACATGTTTGATGTTCTAAGAATATAGGTGCATTTGACTTTCTCTTCTCTTAAGGTCAACATATCATACTGGGTGGCACTTACTTATAAGAAATAGACTGTTGAGTCAGACTCTTGATTTCAGTCGTGATTTCATGGTTCGTGGATTTGGGCCCTGCATTGGGCTCTGTGCTGACAGTGTGGAGACTGCTTGGGATTCTCTCTTTTACTCTCTCTGCCTCTCCCCCATTCATGCCGGGTGCTTTCTCACTCTCTCTCTCTCTCTCAAAATAAATAAACTTAAAAAAAAGAAATATGCTGTTTAGTAATTTCAAGTCGAATGTAGAATAAAAATTTGAAGCAGAAGATAAAACAAGATGATGTAACTTGCATATGGTGTACCTAGTAGTGGCACGGGAGTGTGGAGCTTCGACATTAAAGACCTAATGTTGATGGGGCAGACGAAGTTTACAGAGCTCCCTTCGTCTCTGCCATCTTGGCTCCTCCCTTAGAAATATAAGCAATCATCAGAGATTACTATGAAAAATTATATGCCA
>NW_021860215.1:0-950 GCF_006229205.1 Suricata suricatta | reverse complement strand
CCCTCCCGAATGTTCATGGCCATGGCCAGGCCTGCTTGGGACAGGGTGGGTGGACAGTGAAGGGTGGGAAATTTCCACTAGGGGTAAGTTCTGCTCAGGCCCAGACAATGGGGCCCTTCTAGAGTCTGCCTCATCTTTACCACCCCCTCCTCCGTTTCCAGAGCAGACCAGTCTCTGTGGACTGTGCCCGCTGCCCTCGGAGGGGAGACAGGGGGAGGCGAAGAAGGAGCAGGGAGCCAGGGAGGACGCGGTGTTCCCTTTCCGCTCCTCTGCTCCTTAATTAAGTGCTTTCATTTCCCTCCTTCCTCTCCACGCAGGCCCGGCTGAGATAAGGCATTGATCCCCTCCCAGAGGAGGAGGAAGCCGGCAGGAAGCCTACAGTTCTCTCTTTGTGGGACAAGATGGATGGCTTATTAGGCAGCCCTTAATTGTGTGGTTTGTAACTTGGGGAAGTTCAAAGAGAAGAGAAAAATCTGAGCTGGGGTCTGCCTAGAGGTCCATTTCTCCCCTCAAGGAGCGTTCTGTTCAATATCTGGGACAGGAGAGCCCAGCCCAGATCAGCCCAGCCCAGCCCAGCCCCACCAAGGGGAGCGCAAGGACTCAGGAACGTTCTCAATGAAAAAGCCCAGGCAGATCATCTCACATGGCCAGAATGATGCTGCATGTTGCCCAATGCAGCCAAGGACAGGACCCTGAGCTGCGAGTCCAGAAACCTGGGTTTAGGTACCAGCTCTGCTACTGGCTTCCTGACTGACCTTCATCGAATGCATGCCTCTCTGGGCCTCAGTTTCCCTTTACAGCCAATGAGAGGGTTGGCCTGCACCCACAGCGTTTGAACTGTGTGTTCAGAGGATGTGACGTGGAGGGGGAAAGGGAGTCGCCAGAGCCCCAACTTCTTCTTCAAGGCCCATTTAGCTCTTTTTTGTCTATTGGAATTTTGTGTAGGCTCT
>NW_021860214.1:0-950 GCF_006229205.1 Suricata suricatta | reverse complement strand
TGATAGATAAATGGAGAAGCAAAATGTGGTATATTACACATGAGGTAATATCATTCAACCTCAGAAAAGAATGAAATTGTGATATGTGCTACACGATGAATTAACCTTCAACATATACTTAGTGAAATAAGCCAATCACAAAAAGTCAAATACTATATTATGTCATTTATGGAAGGTACTTAAATATTCATAGTCCAATATTCAAATTCATGGAGACAAAAAGAGTTGTTACCAGGAACTGGGGAGAGGAGGAAACAAGGAGATATTTTTTGATGTGAACAGAGTTGCAGTTTGCAAGGCTGAAAAGGTTCTGGAAATGAACAGTGGTGATGGCTTCACAGCACTGTGAAGGTACTTATTGTGGCTGAAGGGTACGCATCATGACAGACTATTAAATGGATGATTTGAAGATAGGGTGAACCAAACATCCACAGTGAGGAAGCAGGGATTCATCACTTTCACATACCTGATGAAGACATAATTTAAGCATAACTTACATTTCTATGAATAAAATTGGTGAAATGAATAGGGACTTGGATTGAGTTTCAGGAGATGAGATAAGAAAATGGTGAGATTTCAAAAACAATCTGAAAAGTCTTTAGTTAGAACTGATCAGAGACCAACAAACACAGGACCAGGTACCTGGACTAAACGTCACTGAATTCTTCTTGACTCTTCTGGAGATTTATACTTTAAGGTGAAGGAATGCAGAATTATGGTTGGCATCAAGTAACCCTAGTTGTCAGGAGAATGAGACAAAAGAAAAGTAAACAAAGACTGATAAATGCATGCTTTCTTTTATTCAAAGCCTCTACCTGTGACTCCAGTAGTTTTAATATATCCCTGATACTTTATAATTCAATAGAATTTTCCCAAAGCAGAGTAGAAATTGATAAATGTGAGTTCAGCTAGCCTATCAACAGTTGACATTTGTCAAGAGAAAAAAAAAA
>NW_021860213.1:0-950 GCF_006229205.1 Suricata suricatta | reverse complement strand
GGGGTTTTAAAACCCATAAAACTATGGGTACAAGTAGTTCAGTGGTCAATCGGGCTCAGAAAATCTAGTCACTGGTGTATAAGCTTGAGTTCACTAGAGGTGTTTTCTGGATGTAGCTACACTTCCTTTCCTTGATAGAAGAGTATATGCTACCTGACTCTACAGAGACATTTGATTCTGTCTTCTTTGGCCTTAGATTCCAGAGAAACATGCTCAGATTGAGGAGTATTTACCACTAACGAAGTAAAACAAACAAATTCTAACTATGCACCAGTACCCGGTCTTTGTTCCTTAGGTATCTGGATTGTCCACCTTTCTATTGCTCACTGCACTAGAGTCCTTGGCTGGAAGGGGCTTAATAAGTCATTTAATCTTCTCTTTCATGATGGAGAAACCATCACTACAATGTCTCCCAAGGAGATGCCCTGACCGCTGCAAAAAGTGGCCATTCCTCTCCCTCCAAGTTTTAGAAAACGCATCCTTATGCCTTGAAATTTTCCCCATTAGTTATGATTACTTCCTCTGGAACGTCTCAAGTGCACCTACATTTTTCTCTACAAATTATCCTTATAGGTCTTGTGAAACACACAAGAAACAAATTTAAAAAAAACATCTTAAATTTCTTCCTCTCAAAAGCTGACATCCAGGATTCTTTCAAGCACTTCTGTCTCAGGATAGCATTTATTATCCTCCTAATCCCTTCCCCACTGCAGTCCAGGAACCTCATCCCATGAACCAATTCCACAATTTGTATTCAGTGTCTCCCATCCTACAGGCACTTTGCTGGTCATCCAGGAAATACCGGGAATCAAACAGCCTTCCTACTACATGCAAAATTAAGGCTCCTGGGTGGCTAAGTTGGTTGAGCAACCTACTCTTTGGCTCAGGTCATGCTATGGTTCATGGGATCAACCCCCGCATCAGGCTCTGTGCAGACAGCATGGAGCCTG
>NW_021860212.1:0-950 GCF_006229205.1 Suricata suricatta | reverse complement strand
ACCTGGGTGGCTCAAGTTGGTTAAGCATCCAACTTTGGCTCAGGTCATAATCTTAGAGTTTATGAGTTTGAGCCCCATATCAGGCTCTGGGCTGATAGCTTGGAGCCTGGAACCTGCTTCATATTCTGTGTCTCCCTCTCTCTCTCTCTGTTCCCCCCTCATACTCACTCTCTCTCAAGAATAAACATTAACATTTTTTTAAAAAAGAAAGAATTTCTATCACATTGTGGGGAAAAGAACTTAAGGTAAATAGTCAGAAGACTTTAAGTATGGCTCCAGGTCATGCAATAATAATTCATTTAGAGAAATGTAACCCTTCTGAGACTTCATTTCTCCATTAAAAATAATAATATTTGTTCCACCCAGTATGGATGAAGTGAAGATAAACTAATAACATATGCTTTCAGTTACTGGAATCACCAATATAAGGTATTGGCATTATTTTGAAAGGGCAGGAACAAAGCATAATGAAATGTTTCAGAGGGGTATACAGTTAGAATATAGATTTCTTGTCTGTATAGACAAGATCAGGATATTGCAGGCCCAAGCTACTGATGATTTCCAATGCCCAGTGTTTTTAAGTGCAGGAAGCATGTCTGGTTCATGCTTGTCTCCTGCACTGTGTCTTGTGCATAGAGAGACCAGGTAAATGGGTGTGGAATGGAAGGAATTTGACTTCCTGGAAGCTAGTGCTACCTCTGTTTCTACTAAAATGAAACAAATGTTTCTCAACCAGATTCTAATCCAGATAATGCGTGGTATACTACAAAATGAAAGGAGGGGAAAAGTAGAAGAGAGCTACTCTGTGGAATAGAAATGGAGGCAACAATAGAAAAGAAAATCCTTTTGCCCTCCGTGTTAACATTCCCATATTAAATACAATTCATTTGTGAAGAAATTTTGGACCTAAAGCATACTGTTTTCCTGATGAGAGGATTTTTATAATCTCA
>NW_021860211.1:0-950 GCF_006229205.1 Suricata suricatta | reverse complement strand
ATCAGGGTTCTCCAGAGGACACTCTCTCTGTGTGAACTCTCTCTATACAAAGAGATTTACTATGAAGAATTGGCTTGTGGGATTCTGGAGGCTGAGGATTCCCAAGATCTGCAGTTGCCAAGCTAGAGACCCCAGAAAATCAAGGTGTAATTCTAGTTGGAAAGCCAACAGGCGCAAGACCCAGGAAGAGCTTATGTTTCCTTTTGAATCCAAAGGCTAGAAAAAACTATGTCCCCGCTGAAATAATTAGGCAGGAGGAGTTGCCCCTTATTAGCAAAAAAGGCGGAATTTTGGGCTCTTCAAGCCTGATTGGGTGAGGCCCACCACAGTCAGGAGGCAATCTGCTTTACTTAGTCTACAATTCAAATGTTTAAGTTTATTTATTTTTGAGAGAGGGAGGGAAAGGGAGAGAGCAAGCGAGAAGAGAGGAAGTGGCAGGGGGAGTGAGGGAGAGAGAGAATCCCAAGCAGGCTCCATGCTGTCAACTCAGAGACCCATGTGGGGCTCAAGCCCACGAACCGTGCAGTCATGACCTGAGCTGAAATCAAAACTCGGATGGTTCACCAGCTGAGCCACCCAGTCGCCCCTAGAATTCAAACATTAACCTCATCCTGAAACAGCCTTACAGACAACTCAGGAATAGAGTTGCCAAACATCTGGGCATCGCTGTGGCTCAGTCAAGTTGACACGTAAAATAACTATCACACAGGCGAGAAATGATAGCGGCTTCAACAAGAAGAGTGGCCAGCAGGTCGCACAGGAGTTTCCAGGTGAGCAAACTGTCAAAAGGTTGAAGAGGGTTTGGTGACCCACGAGTTTTGAAAGACGAGGAAGAGAGAGAGCCCCTAGGCTGCGGTGGGGGGAGATGAAGTGGGAGATGGCTCTTTTTCACGGTGATCCTGTCATCTGGCTGTCCCCTGGGCTTCACCAGGTCACGGGGCCAAATGTTC
>NW_021860210.1:0-950 GCF_006229205.1 Suricata suricatta | reverse complement strand
CACCTCAGTCTGTCTCAGAGCCAGCAGCTGTCACTGATGAGCTGTGCCTTGAGCTAGAGCTCATGGGGGTGACCCCTCTCTGCAAATGGTTTTAGAAACTTCAAAACTGACTCTAAGGTCCTCAAGCTAGATCAAACCACCTAACAAAACACCCAGGTGAGTTCAACCTAGCCTACGCAATATTGTAATGTGGAGGAGAAACAGCAAAAGAAAAATGTACCACCAATCACACCTGTCTCTCTGTCCAAGAGCAATGAATGCAGTGTCTATATGGGAAAGAGCTAGATGCTATTCTTGTGTGGCCTGCCCTCTGTAAATATGGTCTGAGAACCATAAAAACACAAAGAGAGGAATGGCTGTCTTTCCCTCTTTCTATCCTCCCTTCCACAAACTCACCCTCATATCATGAGTGAACAAGGGTCAGAGAGCTCCTGGGGTTGTCCCTTTGTGTGATAAGTTTATAGAAGCCATGAAGAGATAGCACAGGAGAAGCACTCAGATTTGGGGAGCCACAGAAGCTGAGACACTAGCACAGAGTAGTAACTGAGGCTGTGTCAAGAAGCTTTGTCAACTGTAGAGGGGCACCTGGGTGGCTCAGTCAGTGGAGCTTCCAACTTTAGCTCAGGTCATGATCTTATGGTTCATGAGTTCAAGGCCCACATCGGACTCTCTGCTGTCAGCACGGAGCTCACTTCTGATCTTCTGCCCTCCTGTTTCTCTCTGCACCTCCCCCACTCATACACCCTCTCTCCCAAAAATAGAATAAAACCTTAAAAAAAAAAAAAAAGGAGAAGAAGAAGCCTTGTCAACTGTAGAATTAGTTGCCTAGCATTGGCTCTGGACCAGGGATGATTTTTCCTGCAGGGGCATTTGGCAATGTCTAGAGACATTTCTGATTGTCACAACTGGAAGAGTGTTCCTGGCATCTTGTGGGTAGAGGCCAGGGATGC
>NW_021860209.1:0-950 GCF_006229205.1 Suricata suricatta | reverse complement strand
GAACTGGGAGATCATGACCTGAGCTGAAGTTGGATGCTTAACCAACTGAGCCACCCAGGTGCCCCTCATGAATTATATCTTAATAAAGCTGGGGGAAAAGGTTATGGAGGAAAAAAAGACCAAAATCTTGATAGAAAAAAGGGGAAAGGACATGAAGAAATAACTATGAAAAGATATAAAAATTGCCTTAAGCATATTCAAACATGTTCAAATTTGTTTAAAATTAGAAAAATACAAATTAAGCAACAGTGAGGTGCCACTTCTCACCTATTAGTTTGGTGAAAATTAAAATTGATGGAATGGTGACATCCTCTGTTACTTACAGTGTGGGAAAACAGGCACTCTAAAACATTACTAGTGGGAATGCAACTGGCAAAAGCCTTCTAAAGGGCGAGATTGTGGAGAGACGGGCACCCTCCTACACTGTTGGTGGCAATGTACACTGGTGCAACCACTCTGGAAAACGGTATGGAGGTTCCTCAAAAAACTATCAATAGAACTCCCCTATAACCCAGCAATAGCACTGCTAGGGATTTACCCGAGGGATACAGAAGTGCTGACGCATAGGGGCACATGTACCCCAATGTTCATAGCAGCACTGTCAACAATAGCCAAATCATGGAAAGAGCCTAAATGTCCATCACCTGATGAGTGGATCAAGAAGATGTGGTATATATTCACGATGGAGTACTACACGGCAATGAGAAAGAATGAAATCTGGCCATTTGTAGCAAAGTGGATGGACCTTGAGGGTGTCATGCTAAGAGAAATAAGTCAGGCAGAGAAGGACAGATACCATGTGTTTGCGCTCATAGGTCTACCAGGAGAACAGGAGAAACCCAATGGAGGACCAGGGGGAGGGGAAGAGGGAAAGAGAGTTGGGGAGAGAGAGGGACACAAAACCTGAGAGATTATTGAATACTGAAAATGAACCAAGGGTTGAAGGGGGA
>NW_021860208.1:0-950 GCF_006229205.1 Suricata suricatta | reverse complement strand
AGGTCTCTGCGAACATTAGCCATTTACAGCAAGAACACACCAGCATCAATGGCGCACTAAATGAGAAGCTCCTAATGGTCCAGAAAATTCAGAGAGAAGGATCTCCCAGTGGGTGGGACTCCTCAAGACTCCAGAGAAAGAGACCCCAGGGCATGGCTTGGAGACAGACCTTGGAGAGTAGCTGGGACTTAGATGTGGGGGGATGGGGGAAGGGGAGAAGGTAGTTAATTCACGGCAGCAGGGAGGGATGCTGTGAACAAAGACACAGATGCGCAATGTTCTGGGGACAATAAATAGATCAGTCTGGGCAGGGCAGAGGGCTCGCCAATGGGACCGATAAGAAAAAAGACTGAAAAGTGGGCTTGGCCAGGCTGGGGAAGAGTATGAGCACCCAGCTAAAGACGACAGAATTTCTCCCATAGGCTAGAAGGTTTCTGAGCAACACAGTGATAGGAAAAAGAGGCACCTAGACAGAACAACATGGTAGATGCTGTGGGTTCAATCGTATTCCTTGAAAAAGATACGTCGAAGCCCTAAACCCCAGAATTCGTAATTGTGATCTTATCTGGAAACAGGGTCTTTGTGGATGGGCTTGAGAGAAGACGAGGTCATGTCGGAGTAGGGTGGGACCCAATCCAGTGAGTGGTGTCCTAAGGAGACACAGACAAGTGAGGATTCTTCCCTAGAGCCTTCAGAGGGAGCGAGGCCCTACTGGAAATCAGAAGTCCTTGATTTTGGAGTTCTGGCCTCCAGAGCGATGAGAGAATAAATTTCTGTTATTTTAAGCAAAGTACCAATTTGTGGTACCCTGTCATACCAGCCCTGGGAGATGAAAACCGTAGGGCTGTGCATGTTCGGGCAGACCTAAGGCCTCAGCATAATAACCAGAGATGATGGCGGTGGTGACGATGGACAGAAATGATGGCAAATCAACAGCCGCAGAGACTTCA
>NW_021860207.1:0-1885 GCF_006229205.1 Suricata suricatta | reverse complement strand
AAATTTGGTGAGTTCCTTGTATATTTTGGATACTAGCCCTTTATCTGATATGTCATTTGCAACTATCTTTTCCCATTCTGTCAGTTGCCTATTAGTTTTCTTGATTGTTTCCTTTGCAGTGCAGAAGCTTTTTATCTTGATGAAGTCCCAAGAGTTTAGTTTTGCTTTCATTTCCCTTGCCTTTGGGGATGTGTCGAGTAGGAAATTCCTGTGGTGGAGGTCTAGGAGGATTTTTCCTACTTTTTCCTCGAGGATTTTGATGGTTTCCTGTCTCACATTCAAGTCCTTCAGCCATTTTGAGTTAATTTTTGTGTATGGTGTAAGAAAGTCGTCTAGTTTCATTCTTCTGCATGTTGCTGTCCAGTTCTCCCAGCACCACCTGCTAAAGAGGCAGTCTTTCTTCCATCAGATACTCTTTCCTGCTTTGTCAAAAATTAGTTGGCCGTACATTTGTGGGCCCAGTTCTGGGTTCTCTATCCTATTCCATTGGTCTATGTGTCTGTTTTTGTGCCAATGCCGTACTGTCTTGATGACGACAGCTTTGTAGTAGAGGCTAAAATTTGGGATTGTGATGCCTCCCATTTTGGTTTTCTTCAATATGACTTTGGCTATTCAGGGTCTTTTGTGGTTCCATACGAATTTGAGGATAGTTTGTTCTAGCTTTGAGAAGAATGTTGGTGCAATTTTGATGGGGATTGCATTGAATGTGTAGATTGCTTTGGATACTAATGACATTTTCACAATGTTTATTCTTCCGATCCATGAACAGGGAATATTTTTCCATTTCTTGGTGTCTTCTTCAATCTCCTTCATAAGTTTTCTATAGTTTTCATCATATAGGTCTTTTACATCCTTGGTTATGTTTACTCCTAGGTATTTGATAGTTTTTCGTGCAATCGTGAATGGGATCAGATTCTTAATTTCTCTTTCCGCTGATTCATTTTTGGTGTATAGGAATGCAATTGATTTCTGTAGATTGATTTTGTATCCTGCAACTTTACTAAATTCATTAATCAGTTCTAGAAGGCTTCTGGTAGAGTCGATTGGGTTTTCCACATAGAGTATCATGTCATCTGCAAAAAGTGAAAGTTTGACTTCTTCTTTGCCAATTCTGATGCCTTGTATTTCCTTTTGTTGTCTGATTGCTGATGCTAGGACTTCCAGCACTACCTTAAACAGCAGTGGTGAGAGTGGACACCCCGGTCGTGTTCCTGATCTCAGGGGAAAAGCTCTCAGTTTTTCCCTATTGAGAATAATATTGGCTGTGGGCTTTTCATAAACTGCTTTTATAATGGTTAGGTAAGTTCCTTCTATTCCAACTTTCTCAAGGGTTTTTATTAAGAAAGGGTGCTGTATTTTGTCAAATGCTTTTTCTGCATCTATCGACAGGATCATATGGTTTTTTCCCCTTCTTTTGTTAATGTGATGGATCACATTGATGGATTTGCGAATACTGAACCAGCCCTGTAACCCAGGAATGAATCCCACTTGATCCTGACGGATAATTCTTTTTATATGCTGTTGAATTCGATATGCTAGTATCTTGAGTATTTTTGCATCTGTATTCATTAAGGGTATTGGTCTGTAATTCTCTTTTTTTGCTGGGTCCCTGTCTGGTTTGGGTATCAAGGTGATGCTGGCTTCAAAGAATGAGTTTGGAAGTTTTCCTTCTATTTTTTTGGAATAGTTTGAGAAGAATGGGTATGAGCTCTGCTTTAAATGTCTGATAGAATTCCCCTGGGAAGCCATCTGGCCCTGAGCTCTTATTCATTGGGAGATTTTTGATAACGGATTCAATTTCTTCACTCGTTTTTGGTCTATTCGTGCTTTCTATCTCTTCCCACTTGAATTTTGGCAGTGCATGTGCATTTAGGAATTTGTCCAT
>NW_021860206.1:0-950 GCF_006229205.1 Suricata suricatta | reverse complement strand
TTTTTTTTTTCTCTTGACAAATGTCAACTGTTGATAGGCTAGCTGAACTCACATTTATCAATTTCTACTCTGCTTTGGGAAAATTCTATTGAATTATAAAGTATCAGAGATATATTAAAACTACTGGAGTCACAGGTAGAGGCTTTGAATAAAAGAAAGCATGCATTTATCAGTCTTTGTTTACTTTTCTTTGGTCTCATTCTCCTGACAACTAGGGTTACTTGATGCCAACCATAATTCTGCATTCCTTCACCTTAAAGTATAAATCTCCAGAAGAGTCAAGAAGAATTCAGTGACGTTTAGTCCAGGTACCTGGTCCTGTGTTTGTTGGTCTCTGATCAGTTCTAACTAAAGACTTTTCAGATTGTTTTTGAAATCTCACCATTTTCTTATCTCATCTCCTGAAACTCAATCCAAGTCCCTATTCATTTCACCAATTTTATTCATAGAAATGTAAGTTATGCTTAAATTATGTCTTCATCAGGTATGTGAAAGTGATGAATCCCTGCTTCTTCACTGTGGATGTTTGGTTCACCCTATCTTCAAATCATCCATTTAATAGTCTTTCATGATGTGTACACTTCAGCCACAATAAGTACCTTCACATTGCTGTGAAGCCATCACCACTGTTCATTTCCAGAACCTTTTCAGCCTTGCAAACTGCAACTCTGTTCACATCAAAAAATATCTCCTTGTTTCCTCCTCTCCCCAGTTCCTGGTAACAACTCTTTTTGTCTCCATGAATTTGAATATTGGACTATGAATATTTAAGTACCTTCCATAAATGACATAATATAGTATTTGACTTTTTGTGATTGGCTTATTTCACTAAGTATATGTTGAAGGTTAATTCATCATGTAGCACATATCACAATTTCATTCTTTTCTGAGGTTGAATGATATTACCTCATGTGTAATATACCACATTTTGCTTCTCCATTTATCTATCA
>NW_021860205.1:0-950 GCF_006229205.1 Suricata suricatta | reverse complement strand
GTCGGATGCTTAACTGACTGAGCCACCCAGGCACCCCTAAGACTCAGTTTTTTGATGACAAGTTAATAAATAAATATGATCTGACAAGAAATCTAGGCTCTGTAAGCATACATATGAAATTATGTATCTGGCACAGAGATCACTGGATTCTTTGAATCATTATGAATTATTAGGTATTAATAATTTGAGAAATAATCATGCCACATGAGCAATTATAATTCAATGCAAAAAACTTAAAGCAACGAAGAGATATTGATAAAGTAGTGTATGTTTATGTATTTTCTCATTTTTTAGGTTATACAATGCTTGTGGAGTTTATCATCCTTTACACTTACAATTTATTATGATTTTATTCCTGTATTACACAAACATGTACTTTTGTACCATTTTTTTCTTAATAATGTATTCTTTTTTATTTTTAAAGATTTTTATATCTTTTGGTTGTATTCTTTTTTTAAAGAGGTCTGCACCTCAACTTATATTTGAACAAAATCTGAATCCATCCCCAGACCTGATCTTTTTTTGTCTATTTCTCTCATCAGTGCTTTTCATGTTCTTAAAAGCAGGACATACACTAACATATATGTGATGCAGAACAAAATATTCCAAAAATACCACTTATGATTTAGTGCCCTAAATTTTAGAAAAACAGCTTTATTAAATTAATTCCTCCCTCTCCAATGTTAATATGTTATTCCAGTTATTAGATTCAAAATAAATAATATATTTTAAGTTTTGTTAACAGAACTTCTATTCTCATCTACTTATGTATAAGAATGAGATTTTTTTAAGTACTCTAAGTGTGAGTAAAAAAAATAAGAATAGCTAAATCCTGACTTATTCTCGTAATAAAGTAATATTAACCCATGAATAAATAAACCTTTTAAACACATTTAAAAATATTAGGCGATCCACTTAAAAATTTGTGAAGGAGGCATGGCTTTTCCCAT
>NW_021860204.1:0-950 GCF_006229205.1 Suricata suricatta | reverse complement strand
TAAGGACCAACTGAATGAGAACTGGAAGCGATACTACTCAGCTCTTTCATACTTAAATAGCAGCAACCTAACAACTCTATTGTATGTTAATCAATATGTGATTCATTTGGGGTAGAGGCTTTGCACAATTCTTGGAGGGAAGAGGCATAATTACCAACCATAACCTGCACTAGAATGGATGCTTACACCACAGTCAGATTTGGTTCAACTCAGAACAACTTCTCCATCCATCCCCTGTGGTATATCAGGACTTCTGCCAAGCACGAGGGATACAAGATGGGTAATACATGGTTCATTCTTCAGAAAATATAGAGAGTCATATATTGAGCCAATGTTTAGTTCTGAAGTCATGAGTAAGGTGAACTAACACGTGAGATCAAAAGGACTCTTGAGAATTCCCTAGAAAGGGAATTTGTCAATATATCATCTCTCAATTCAACCGCATGGATCTCTTCCAACATTTGATCGGACGACTATTTCTTTAGTTAAGCACTTGAAGAGATATTTGGCTTGCATATATAGGAACCATACGACAAAAGGATAGTTTTTATTTTTATTTATTTTATTTTTTATTAAAATTTTTAAATGTTTTTTTTTTATTTATTTTTGAGAGAAAGTGACAGTGTGAGCAGGGGAGGGTCAGAGAGAGAGGGAGATACAGAATCTGAAGCAGGCTCCAGGCTCAGAGCTGTCAGCACAGAGCCCGATGCAGGGCTGGAACCCACGAACCATGAGATCATGACCTGAGCCAAAGCTGGACACTTAACTGACTGAGCCACCCAGGCACCCCTTATTTTTTTGTTTTAGAGAAAGGATCTTAAGCAGACTCCACACTCAGTGCGGAGCCCATGATCAGTGGGATCATGACCTGAGCCAAGATCAAGAGTCGGAAGCTCAACTGACTGAGCCACCCAGGAGCCCCAAAAGGATAGTTTTTAACATTAGGGGCC
>NW_021860203.1:0-950 GCF_006229205.1 Suricata suricatta | reverse complement strand
CACAGGCAGCCGTGAGGCCTGGGAGAGCTTACTTCCAGAAAGCTGAGGCCACTCAGGAAGTGTACTTCTTGAGGACAGTGGGCCCAGGATAGAGCCCCAGGCTGGTCCTTTGTGCGCCATCTCTCAGCTCCCAGTCTACCCTTCAGCTGTGCTCTTCGACGGTATGGCCAGTCTCCCTTGCCAGATGGATTCCCGCAGGCTTCTGCCCACAGAGCCACTAAAGGGAAACAGGAGGCATGAAGAGGACAGAATGGACTTTCCTCCTGCTTCTAATTGCTACCGCTGCCACTGAAGTCACAGCAGTCACAGAGGACGGCCACAGTGCCAGTTTCAGGCTTTTCCATTCACCCCCAGCACCAGCGGAGATGCCTCACTCAGACCTACTCGCATCACCGGGCAGCACGCAGGAGGGTCTGAGTACCGCACCACAGAGCAGGGCTTTCTGAGAACTTCTGGTCACCAGCCTCGGTGGTGAGGTCAACCTCACCTTTTCCTTAGTTCCTCAGCCGTTTGGCGTGAGTGGGAATTACTGATCCCACCATTACCCACTTGGCTACCCCACACCCGCTTCGTATTCCGTCAGCTTCCCCAGCGTGTGTGGAACCAACCACCTGTATCAAACACTCTCTCTTCAAAAGGTGCTTTCTGTTCTTCTAGATGGATGCTGATGGACGCAGACCCCTGAGGCAGGCGGAGGGAGACCCTGAAAGGGTCTGAAAGGAGAAGGGGAAGGAAGGAGAAGGAAGGCCACAGAAAGAACGGGGAGTGAGAATGAGGACAGTGTGTCACGGAAACAGTGTAGCAGAGAGCTTCAGGAGGGAGGAAATGATAAACTTTTAAAAATGGAGATGAGGGGCACCTGGGTGGCTCAGTCGGTTAAGCATCCAGCTTCGGCTCAGGTCATGATCTCACGGTTCATGGGTTTGAGCCCCGTGTAGGGCTCTGTGCTG
>NW_021860202.1:0-950 GCF_006229205.1 Suricata suricatta | reverse complement strand
TTCAGGAGAGTCTGACACTGCATTCCTCCCTGAGATCAACGCCTCTCTGAGCTACTGAAACGCTATGTTCTTCTGGGGCTCCTCCTATCACACTGGCTGCCTCTTATTAAATCCCTTCCTCCCCTCACACTTCTCTGCTTCACCTCTACATGTCAGAATACCTCAGAACCCTGTCCAGATACTCCTGTCATTTGTAATCCACACTCTTTTCTATGTTCATGTCTCCAATTCAGACTTGAAAGGTGAGGTCCAGACGTGCATGTTTAATTGTCTGTGTTCGGAGTCCGCAACACTTCATTAAAGGGACAGACAGTAAATATTTGTTGTGTTGCCAGTTTATCCATCATACCCAGAAGTAGAGCCCTGATACGTTTTTGTTTTAAATTTTTATTATTTTTTTTTATTTTGGAGCAAGAGAGGGGGAGAGAGAGTGGGAGGGAGCACGTGCCTATGTGAGCTGGTGAAGGGAAAAAGGGAGAGAGACTCTCAAGCAGCTCCATGCTCACTGCGGGCTCAATCCCGTCCTGGGATCAGCGGAAACCAAGAGTCAGACACTTGGCTGACTGATATATTTTTTAATGTTGATATATTTTTTAAAGACAGAGAGACAGATCATGAGCAGGGGAGGGGCAGAGGGAGAGGGAGACACAGAATCCGAAGCAGGCTCCAGGCTCTGAGCTGTCAGCACAGAGCTGGATGCAGGCCTTGAACTTACAGACCCTGAGATCATGACCTGTGTTGAAGTTGGATGCTTAACAAACTGAGCCACCCAGGCACCCCAAAGCTACAAAGTCTTTAATAAAACAGGAGGAAATAAAACCCAGAGCATAAACAATTACTCGAAAAATAAGAAAATGAAAGAAGGATGTTCCTTCCACCCCTTTCCCTTTTCTTTTTCTTTTTGTAGTTGTGGTTTCTATCCATTTTCTCTAATATAAAGTTACTACTTT
>NW_021860201.1:0-950 GCF_006229205.1 Suricata suricatta | reverse complement strand
TTTGATTAATTACTTGCATAATGAAATTAATGTATTCATTCATTAGACAAACCTTTACAAAAGGGTTAATATGCATCAGATACTAAGCAAAGAATTGAGAGAGAACAACGAAAAAGATAAACATGGTCCCTGTTCTCGCAGAGGTCTTAATCTAGCAAAAGAAATGAACACAGGACAAGTAATGAGCGGTAGTCACAGGCAAGCACAGGATGCTAAGAGAATACACGACAGAGGAGCACATGGTGTGGGGAAAAAGGCAGTCAGACAAGCCTTTCCAAGGCCATAAAGCAAGTTTCAACAAATTTCAAAAGACAGAAAATATACAGAGTATGTTTGCTAACCACAATACAGTCACCTCTCCAAATGATAGGAAAAGTTACCTTAAAAATACCCAGGGATGCCTGGCTGGCTCAGCCAGAGGAGCATGTAACTTGATCTCTGGATCGTGAATTCAAGCCCCATGTGGAATGTAGAGATTACTTAAGTAAATAAAATTTAAAAATAAATAAATATTTACCAAAAAATCCATATGCTTGGAAATTAAGAGATACATTTCTAAATAACCCCTGAATCAAAGAAGAATTCAAAATAGAATTCAAAATGTTTGAATGAAAAAAATATGGCACCTGGGTGGCTCAGTCCGTTGAGCTGTCAGGTCTTGATTTCAGCCGGGGTCATGATACCAGGGTTGTGGGATCCAGTCCTGCCTTGGGATCTGCGCTGAGCCTGGAGCCTGCTTGGAATTCTCTCTCCTCTCTCTCTCTCCTCTTTCTCTCTCTTTCTCTCTCTCTCTTTCTTTCTCTCTCTCTCTCTCTCTCTCTCTCTCTCTCTCAAATAAAAAGGGGGGTACTACTAAAAATTTTTTTGAACAAAAATACTAAATATCAAACTTGCAGGGGTAGTAGCTAAAGCAGTATAAGAGGTACAGGTATACAGTTGACCCTGAACAA
>NW_021860200.1:0-950 GCF_006229205.1 Suricata suricatta | reverse complement strand
ACATGAGATATGAGATCTCACATTGTCAAAAATGTTAACTTGGATTTAAGAAAGCTGGTAGATACAAATTTTGTTTAGTAGGTAATAGAGCTGAGAGAAGAAATGACACCATGAGTGCTCGTTTTACAAGTTCTGGAATGTGTTAAATTCCATCAGATCTATTGCCTTTAAGAGTTTAATATCATAGAAAGAAATGCACATTTCAAAATTAAAGCATCTCAAAAGACACAATGACACGACGCAGGTAGTTCTGAATATGATCCTTGTTTAGACAAATCAGTTATAAAGGAAAGTTCTCAGTATGTGAGATAAATTTTGACACAAATATTAATATTACATAATTATTAATATTTTATTAAATGTGGTCACCTTACTTTGCCCATGTAGAGGAATATCTATTTTATTAAATTTAAAAATATAATAGTATTCCTGATATGCCTTAAAATGATCTAATAAGATATTATTTGCATACAATGAATACTCACAAAATGTTAAATTATACATATAATTATTATGTATGTACTGATACGCTACTAAGCCTTTCTTTGCACCATAGGGTTATATAGAGTTTTCATTGTATTTGCCCTTCCCCTTGATACATTCACACATTCTTATTTTCTGACATTGAATATTTTCATTGCAAATTATTTTATATCTAAAGATAAGTTACTTACCTGGTCTTCTCATAAAAATATTTCCATTACTTTTTGATGCTAATTTTATATCTAATAATATTGTTAAAGATTGCATAAAACATGACACTAACAAATTACTAAATTCAGAGCATACAAAGAGTTTGTCAACATGATTGTCCTTTTCCCTAAGTGTATCTATTTAAAAATGTTACAGAGCTTGGAGAATGTAAACAATTCATGACACTGAGTAGAGAATAATGATTAATTTAGGAATTCATATTGATATTTTATAAAAAGTATAGGTCACGTAAGTAT
>NW_021860199.1:0-950 GCF_006229205.1 Suricata suricatta | reverse complement strand
CTCAAATTCCTGAGGGGCGCGATATTGCCAAGCTCTTGGTTTTTTTTCTTCTCTTCCTGGAAACACTCTTCCCATGGCAATGGCGGTTTCAGCAATCCTGCCTCCTGGAGTATGTGCGCATGGTGCGCCCCACCCAGAGAAGATCCGCGTCTCCCCAGGGGTCCGCTGGGGTTTTTGGCCCTCTCTGCAGATGTGCTCAGCTGTGCCCTGTCCTCCTCATGGGCGCCTCGCAATCGTCCAGAAGTTCAAACCAACTGTTTTGTCAGCATGTATCATTTTTAAAAATAAATTTGAGTCTATCGATTCTTCTAATTTAGTCTAGAGTGTGAAAACCCTATGTAGGTCTCATTATATGGAATTTCAGCTCCAGGATCAGAGAAATCCCGCCAACTTTTTCTCGGCACAAGGATGCTGTAAGGCTGAGTCACATGTTCTGTTCCCCTCCCCCAGATCTTCCCTTTGCTCATGCAAATGTAAAAGTTGACAACCTAGCTGATTGTAGAGCCAAGAAGCAAGTTTCTCCAAAACCTGCTTATATGTTCTCAAAATAAAAATGGCTTGGCTAAATGAAATCCCATGATAGTCATTGAAATAGATAACTTCTATTTCCTCATACTTCTGAGGGCCAGCAGGGAAAATTTCAGAGACTTTCTGTTGGTTACTGTCATACCCACTAGAAGTAGCTTAATGATGAGGAAGCTGCAATTAGGAAGGAGGTCTGTGAGTTCAAATCTAAACCATTCACTGCACTTGAAGAAGTTACTTCACCTTTCTTTCTCCTTTGCCTCCTCATATTTAAGTCAGGGTTGGGTTTACTGCTCACCAAGTATTGGAGACAAATGAGTCATTGCAACTAAAATGCTTAGTATGTTCTGTCCTGACAACACGAAGTGCTCATGACAGTGTAGCTAATAGTGATGGTGTCTTTTTATTAAACGTGCACACATGTG
>NW_021860198.1:0-950 GCF_006229205.1 Suricata suricatta | reverse complement strand
TGATATTAAACATGAGACCTGAAAGAAAAGAGCAGTAGGGATGTTTCATTATTTTCTTACCAGAATCCACTGACATCAAAGCAGTGATGCTCTGGAGACATTTCTGCTGCCCCTCGCTGTTTGGGTGGGGCCATGGCCAAAGCTAAGTCAATCAGCATAAGCCAATCATGTGGGGATGAGTACATGACCTCCCTGAGGCCAATGACAGCAGCAAGGCTCCATCTAGGCGCTTTGGTTCAGGCCATCTTTACCCACTGCACTGAGGATATGCCCTTGAAATGGCAAAGGCTTGTTTCGAGGTTATTGCGGTGATCCAAGCCAGGGGTAGTGTTGATTGGACTATGGTGATGGCATGGGACACAGAAAAGAAGGGAGAGATTGAAAATATAATTTAGAGCTAGAGAAGAATCAGAAAAAAATTGTCTCTCCCTAGACCCATTGCTTTCTCATTTTGATTTTATGTTTCAAAGGCCAAGGGCAGCCTAAAAACAAACCAATAAATACATGCACTGAGAATTAGACCCCGATTCTGGGGTTAAGTCAGGTAAGTAGGATGTGCCCTTGAACAAGTCCTTTGCCTTCTCAGACCTTCACTTCTTCATCTCCGTTAAAGGAAGGGGGAGTTAGGCTGCCTGTACATTCTATCTTTAAGCACTGATATTCTAGCAGTCCTGATCACAGGAAGCTACCACATCAAAATATTTGAAAGAGATAAGTGTCCCTGACTTGACTAAGGAAACACTTTAATCGTAACACTGTTCGCTCTAGCAGGATTTCCCCAAAGGTGTATTTAGATGCGTTTACATGGGCAAATATGTATCCTAATAGTTATCTCTCCTGGTTTTGTGATTTCTTTCCATTACCTTAATGTTCCTGGCCCCTTTCTGTTCCCTTACTCACTCCTGCCCCATGGGTGAGTTCGGAGGAAAAACTGAATAGCTCAGCCTTTC
>NW_021860197.1:0-950 GCF_006229205.1 Suricata suricatta | reverse complement strand
TGAAAAGATATGTATACCTCCATGTTCATTGCAACATTATTCCTAAAAGCCAAGACAACAGATAAATGGATAAAGTGTTGTGTACACATGGACACACCGCAAAATATTACTCAGCCACAAAAAAATGAAGAAATTTTGCCATTTGAGACAACATGGATATACTTTGAAGGCCTAATGCTAAGTGATGTAAGTCAGACAGAGAATAACAAATAAGGATGGTATTACCTAATTGGGGAATCTAGAAACAACAAAGTCACAGAAACATGGAGTAAAATGGTGGTTTCCAGGGACTGAGAAGCGGGGGAAATGGGAAGAGATTCATCAAAAGGTACAAACATTCAATTTCAAGGTGAATACGTTCTGGGGATCTAATGTACAGCCTGAATACTATAATTAATTTTGTCCTGTATATTGGAAAGTTGCTATGACAGTAGAGGTTTAATGTTCTCACTGTAACAAAGACAAAATAGTAATTATGTGACGGGAAGGATGTGTTACACTCACTTTATTATGATAAATACTTTATAATATATTCATGTACCAAATCATCATACTGTGCTTGCATAATGTATATGTCAAGTATTTATCAGTAATACTGGAAAAAGAAAAGAAATTGCAGTTCACTTCGTTTCCTTTCTGCTGATGAAGTAAAACCAATCAAAATTATGAAAATGATATAATACATTAGGAAAAAGCTAAGAAGTATCCCCATTTGGTGATTATTTTCCTAAAACAAACATATCCTTCTGAACTTACTTGTGAAAGAAGAATTTTCAGAGGGTAAAAATGACAGGAAATTATGATATTTCTCATGAGTACAATGACCAAGAGTTCAGGTTCTAAAGATAGACAGCCTTTGGTTTAAACCTTGGCTCTTTCACTTGACATCTATACATGGGCTTAGGTATATTTTTTAAATGTTCAGTTTTCAGTTTCATTACCTATAAAAC
>NW_021860196.1:0-1886 GCF_006229205.1 Suricata suricatta | reverse complement strand
TTTTTTTTTTTTTTAATGTTCTAAAGTTCAAGGGAGCTTCTCTGGACGGAGGCAAAATTGCCTTTAAATGCCAGTTGCAAAATCCTAAATGAGAATATTGTAAAGGGATTGAAATAAGGACTATGCAGATTAGAAAGTGCAAGGAATAAAAAACAAAACAAAGCAACACAGGCGAGGACAGGAAGTCGATAAGGAGAGAGGGAGGCTTGCTGCATACAGAATATACTGGATGCTTTATTCCTGGTCTGGAGAACATCCTGGAAAGGAGCCTGTGCAGAAGGCTGGAGAAAAAAAGAGAATTCCTGGCTTCTGCCCTAGTGAGTCTTCTTGCTTTTAACCTTGTGGTTCCCAAAGTTCTGACTCAGAGTGACCTGTGCTCAAATCCCAACTACTCCAACTCACTAGCTGTGGGATCCTGGGAGGGTGATATATAATTTATTGTCCAAACTGGGATGCTTAGAAAATGAGGTGTTATTAATGATTTCAGAAAAGGCAATATAATGTATGGCCATTCTCTCTTAAGCAAAATGATAAATATGTATTTTTAGCATCACATAACAATAAATTTAATGTTTGCATCACACTTTTGTTTTTTAAGTTTATCTATTTATTTTGAAAGAGAAAGAAAGCATACGTCAGGGAGAGGCAGAGACAGAGGGCGAGAGAGAGGATCACTGTCAGTGCAGAGCCCAATGTAGGGCTTGAAATAAACCATGACATCATGACCTGAGCCAAAGTCAGACACTTATCCCACTGAACCACCCAGGCACCCCACTTGTGGACTGTGGGACTAGGACTGTGCTCAGTACTTTTTTTTAATGTTAAAAAAAATTTTTTTTTGAGAGGCAGAGAATGAGTGGGGGATGGTCAGAAAGAGAAGGAGACACGAATCCCAAGCAGGCTCCAGGCTCTGAGGCATCAGCCCAGATCCTGATGCGGGGCTCGAACTCACGAACCATGAGATCATGACCTGAGCCAAAGTCAGACGCTTAACCAACTGAGTCACCCAGGTGCCCTGGACTGTGCTCAGTTCTTTATATGCTCACTACAGTCCTGTGATCTGGAAACTATTATTAGCTCCCTTTTTTTACAGATCAGGAAACTGAGGCTTGGAGAAGTTAAATTAATTTTACTGAGATCGAGGGGACAATACGTTACAGGTTTTCTGTAATCATGCAGCAATGACACTGTAAGGATCCATTAGAACTGAAATATTTGGGGCACCTTGCTGGCTCACTCAGAAGAGTGTGCAACTCTTGATCTTCAGGTAGTGAGTTCGAGCCCCATGTTGGGTGTAGAGATGACTTAAATGAATAAGTAAAAACTTAAAAAAAAGAACAGGAACATTGAAGTGGGTGTCCTTGAGAAATCAGAAACTGTGCGGTTGTCACACAGTGCTCGCTAGTGAGCATGTGTCTGGGATTGTGCTTTGGGAACGTCCTGCAGATCTTGAGGCACGGATTCGTGAGAATCATTTTGATGGTAATAAATTTTCATCCATAGAGGATAAATATGGTTTTTGAAAAGAACCCAAAATGATTCAGGATAAAAGTGAATCATCTAAAAATATATTTTGACTTTTGGCTTCCACCTAGAATGCAGAAAGCTAAAAAAGAAAAAAATACAGTGTCGCTCCTGCCTTAACAACAAGAACAAACCCCCAAATCTACAAAACCATAACTTTTCCTGAACTCATTGGAAAGAACTGAGGTCACAGAATGACGTAATGACCATGAGATCTAGGGAAAGACAGGCTCACGTGAGAACAGACAGGACATGAGCTCTGGCCCGCCTGTAACAAAACAAAGGAGGAGGACAAGGTTGCCATGCAAGGCAGGAAGAAGCATCCAGCTACGATTCTTGGAGACTCACCAAGGCCAACTGTG
>NW_021860195.1:0-950 GCF_006229205.1 Suricata suricatta | reverse complement strand
AGGCCAAACAGTGGTGCTGGACCCAGGGTCAGTGGCCCAGAAAGGGTGCTGAATTTTTACTGCACCTACTTAAGAATGCAGCGTGATGCTGAACTTAAGGGTTCAGATGTAGATTCTCTGGTCATTGAGCACATCCAGGTGACCAGAGCCCCTGAGACGTGGCAGAGAAACAGGGCTCATGGTCGGTCCAGCCCACACGTGAGCTCTCCCTGCTGCACGGAGCTGATCCTCACTGAAAAAGACCAGATTGTTCCTACATCAGCAGAGGGGGTTGCAGAAGAAAAAGATATCCCTGAAGAAACCGAAGAAACAAAAACTTATGGCCCCAGAGTAATTTCTGCCTAAAATAAATGCAAAGAAAAGTAAAAAAAGAAAAAACAAGATGCCTGGATACCGTTTAAAGGAAGTTGTCCTGGTCCCTCCAAGTATAAGGCGAAACTGCCTTCGACAGTCGTGGCCTGGAGGGGGCTGGACAAGATTCTTCGAAAAACTTCATAGGGAAAGTGGCATTGAATTATTAATTCTCCTAATAAATACTGTTGAGACATGGGAAAACAATGTTGGATCGATATCATCCCTGCCATCAAGGAACTCAGTCTGTCATCGGGGGTAAAACAGATGCATCAAGAGGAAATTAAAGTCCGGTGTGGCAAGGGCTAGGTAGAAGTTGTCTGTAAGGAAGGGAGGATGGAAGGAGACCATGGGAACACCACAGAGAGACGCATCTTCAGACTTGGGGTGAGGGGCATGACCTGGAGACATAGGGGAGGACGGTGGTCATGGGGCGGTTTCTGGGAAGCAAAAGTATCTGAGCTGAGTCTTGAAGGACACAGAGAGGGTCGGAGCCAGTGAGGAGGGAGATGAGAATGTCTGGAAGAGTAAGCCAGAGAAATTGGATTAATCCCACAGAAAGGTATATGCAGGTAGCTTTCAGTCTAGGTAAGTCCATG
>NW_021860194.1:0-950 GCF_006229205.1 Suricata suricatta | reverse complement strand
GTGGAATTTGTGGGAATTGAACACTTACTATGAGCACCCAAATAATGGACTAAGGGCGCCAGAGACCTGACGATGCCCATCCTTCCTGGTCCGGTGACTTCAATCAACTAGGACCTGGACTCTCAATTTAAGATGACTTTTGGCTGATATGAAAATGAAATGTGCTTTGCCTCATTCCTTGGCAAATATGTATGTGTGCTCAGTGTAACTCTGACCCGACTTTGTTGTGTGGGGAGATAGACTGAAGAATATACCTGGTGTTCTTTTCTTGCAAGTAAAACTGCTTCGTTTCCTATGTTTTGGTTGGTGTTATTTTGATTCAGCAGCCACCAAGAGTGAAATCAACTGTGGGTTATAATTTCACAACGTGTATGGATATTTACTGTTTTATTTTTGTGTGTTTGGGGTTTTTTCTTTTTTTTTTAATTTTTGATAGAGAGAGACAGTGCGAACAGGGGAGGGTCAGAGAGAGAGGGAGACACAGAATCCGAAGAAGGCTCCAGGGTCTGAACTAGCTGTCAGCACAGAGCCCGAAGCGGGGCTCAAACCCAGGAACTCTGAAAACTTGACTAGAGCCAATGCTGGACGCTCACTGAAGTGAGCCACCCAGGTGCCCTGTACATTTACGGTTTTAATCTTCGTGACAGTTGGATGTTTTTAAATGGAAAACAAGGTGCTGAATGAGTATGCACCAGAAGCACTGACTTTAATGAGAACGTGTGAAATGTAGGCACCAAAACATGCAGATCTCTGTTCCCATATACCTGCTTTTGGGGTTCAGTAAAAAGCGAGCACCTCCCCGTGAGACTGGAAATAAATAGCCAAACCAAATGTTCAGTTCCTTCAACCTGTTCACTGAGGGGCAGTCCAGAGTGGGGCCCGACCTGGAAAGTCTTCTGAAGAAGGTGCATCTGAGTGGTGCTGCGCAGGGAGAGGGTTTTAGGCTTCTG
>NW_021860193.1:0-950 GCF_006229205.1 Suricata suricatta | reverse complement strand
CTGGAGGTCTGGGGGACCTGGGGGGGGGCTGGGGGGCTGGGAGGCGTATCCACAGCAGGGTCCCGAGACCAACTCCGGATCAGTCCAGAAAGAGTGTTGCAGACCCTGGAGAGGCACCTCTGCCATCTTTGACACCAGCCTTTGACCTAGAATTCACGGTGGTTGCTCCGGCTGCAGAAGTCCAGGAGGGCACGCCCATTCCCTGGAAGGACGTGTCTGGAACGTGGCCGGGGGTCGCATCCCGTCAGCTGGCACTCAGTGACGCAGATGCAGAATGGAAAGTCCTTGGCGGGCTAGGCCAGCTGGCCCTAAACCCCCCCATGAGGGGACGGAGCCCCGAGAAGGGACCCGGGTGGACCCGAGTGCCAGGCCCTGCGAGCAGCAAGGCAGGGAGGAGCCAGGCTGGGCAAGAGGACCTGGCACTCTCCGTGTTCATGTGCCCACCAGCCCCTGCCCCTCTAGACCGACGCTCCCGGGGGCTCCTCCGGCACGGCCACTCTCTCCCCTCTCCGGGACCGCCCGGGCCGAAGGTCGCAAGCTCGGCTCTGAAGCCTTCTGGACCGGGAACAACAGCTCAAGGACGGTTCTCTCCGGGCCAGGGTTTCAGACAGGTTTGCAGCCAAGTACTTCCAGGACCTGTCGCAGCTTTGTCACACGGCAGGCGCCACTGGCGCCCGGCGCTTGGCGCCCGGGCGCGTCTGCGTCTGCAGGCAGGTCCCAGCACAGGACAGGCTCTTCCCAGGAGTGGCTCTCGCCAGGGGCCCATCGGAAGCAGCGGCCACGCGCGGACGGGAGCGGCGGGCGAGGTCTGGGGTCGCCCTGGGGGTTCTGGGCTTCGCTCTGCTGGCAGAAGAGGAGACGGTCCTCCAACCAAGCCAGGTCCTTCAGGAACTTTCAGGCCTGCCAGTAACTGCTCTGTCCCTGTGTGTCCCCGGGGAGGGTGACAGGTG
>NW_021860192.1:0-950 GCF_006229205.1 Suricata suricatta | reverse complement strand
ATGCTCACAGTGCGAGTCTGCTTGGGATTCTCTCCCTCCCCCTCTCTCTCTGCCCCTGCTTGCTCTGTCTCTCTCAAAATGAATAAATAAACTTAAAATATTAAATAAAAAAAAAAAAAGAAAAAGATTCCCCTGGGCCATGACCAAAACAAAGCTCTGCACTGTTACTGGTCCAAACGCTTCCTGATGAGTCCTCGAGGGACGCCTCTCACTGCCGCTTCTCCTTCGCGGTGATCTCGCGGTTTATTGTTGAAGGACACAGTCCTGGTCGCGATGGTTCCATCTGGGGGTCCCCCACGTGTGCCCCACTGGTATGGTCTGACACGCTCCTCCGTGGACCCTGGGGACGGCGATTCTACGGGGTTTCGCCCAGATTCTCACTACGGGGGAGGGCGGTTTCCCTGTCGGGAGGTGGCCGATGGGGACAGTGTCCCCTCCCTGTGAGGAGCGCGGCCGCTGCTGCTGGGGGGGGGGGGGGGGGGGGGGAGACGCAGGGCCGGACCGTGGTCCTAATTCCGTCCTTCTTCCGCCCATCGACAAGCTGCACCGTCTGTGAAAAGAAGACGCTCCTGGCATCGTATCTGGTTGCGCCGTGTGTGGCTTGTGTTGGAGAGGCGGGATAAATATTTGATTTCCTGCCTCAGCTCGCTAATTTTCAAAGTAATGAATTATTCATTCCCACCCTCCAGTGGTATCAACTAAATTTTTAAAAAATTTTATAGGAATTTATGGATCTAAACGTGTGTGTTCCATTTCGACCCACTGTAGTTACTACCCTTTGATGATCAAAACGCCCGACGGGGGTCAGCGGAGGCCTCCTGGAGTCCCCGGGCGAGCGGCGGAAGGCGCCCCGGGCTCCCTGTGTGCGGATGGCCCGGCCCCGCCGCTCGCCCGGGGACTCGGTTTCTTCCGCTGAGAAACGGCGCCCCGAGACGGACCGCGTGTAACTG
>NW_021860191.1:0-950 GCF_006229205.1 Suricata suricatta | reverse complement strand
GGACTCCTGGACCCAGAGGCCTGCAGTGGTTGGCTTCCAGGAGCTTCGAGGCCTGGAGTAGAGTGGGGACATGCTGAGGGCAGGCCTCTGAGGTCTGAGCAGGTACACAGGGTCCTGGCTCTGCCAGACAGATGGGCGCTGGAATGAGCCCCAGGGTGGAGAGGCTGGAGGTACAATAGCTGGAAGGGACTTCAGAGCTCATCATGCCAGTTCCTCACCCAGCAGAAGGAGGGAGGGCACACCAGAGGGGCCGGTGCTGAGCCGGGGCTTGGCACACAGGCCCGTGACTTGCAGGCTGGGGTCTGAGGGGACTAACCCAGGCTGATCCTTGGGGGGGGCCCAGGAGCAGGGTAAAATGGGGCTGTGAGGCTCGGCTCCTTGTAACCCTGATGCCAGCCCCCTTGTCTCTCATCCTCCCTCTTCCTCATCTCTTTGTGATGACCTTCTCTCCTCAAAGTGAAAGAGGAGGGAGGGAGACATCTGTTCTGGTTTTGTACCCACTCAGTGGCTCGACAGTGTATTAAAAAAAATATTTTTAATGTTTTATTTTTGATACAGAGAGAGACAGAGCATGAGAGGGGGAGAGGCAGAGAGAGAAGGAGACACAAAACCAGAAGCAGGCTCCAGGCTCTGAGCTGTCAGCACAGAGCCTGACGCGGGGATCGAACCCATGAATGTGAGATCATGACCTGAGCTGAAGTCAGAGGCTTAACCGACTGAGCCACCCAGGTGCCTCTTGACAGTGTATTCATAGGGAGCCCAGTCCTCTGGGATGACTGGGCTCTGCTGGGCAGCTCCCGCTTGGGATCTCATGTCATGGGCTGGGCTGGAAGTCACCCAAGGGGTGTCCATGTGCCTTCTGTAGCTGGCCCCTCAGTGTCCTTGACCTCTCTCTGGGCAGTGTCTCCTCTAGGGCCCTCCACATGACTTAGGCCTCTCCCAGCATGCTG
>NW_021860190.1:0-950 GCF_006229205.1 Suricata suricatta | reverse complement strand
TACCCATATTTGAAGACTTATTATAAGACAAGCCTTGATTTTTAAAAATAGTTTATGGTCAAATTGGTTTCCATATAACACCCAGTGCTCTTCCCCACAAGTGCCCTCCTCCATACCACCACCTCCCTTCTCCCTCCCCCTACCCCTCCCACCCTCGGTTCGTTTTTAGTATTCAATAGTCTCACATTTTGTGTCCCTTTCTCCCCACTACTCTCTTTCCCCCTCCCCCTCCCCATGGTCCTCCATTAAGTTTCTCCTGTTAGACCTATGAGTGTAAACATATGGTATCTGTCCTTCTCCGCCTGACTTATTTTGCTTAGCATGAGACCTTCAAGGTCCATCCACTTTGCTACAAATGGCCAGATTTCATTCTTTCTCATTGCCATGTAATACTCCATCGTGTGTGTATGTATGTATATACATACCACATCTTCTTGATCCATTCATCAGTTGACGAACATTTAGGCTCTTTCCATGTTTTGGCTATTGTTGACACTGCTGCTATGAACACTGGGGTACATGTGTCCCTATACGTCAGCACTTCTCTATCCCTTGAGTTCATCCCCAGCAGTGCTGTTGCTGGGTCATAGGGGAGTTCTATTGTTAGTTTTTTGAGGAACCTCCACACTGTTTTCCATAGTGGCAATACCAGTATAGGAGGGTGCCCATCTCTCCACACCCTCGCCAGCATCTATAGTCTCTTGATTTGTTCATTTTAGCCACTCTGACTGGCATGAGGTGATATCTCAGTGTGGTTTTGATTTGTATTTCTCTGATGATGAGTGATGCTGAGCATCATTTCATGTGCCTGTTGGCCATCTGGATGTCCTCTTTTGGAGAAGTGTCTGTTTATGTCTTCTGCCCATTTCTTCACTGGATTATTCATTTTTTGGGTGTGGAGTTTGGTGAGTTCCTTATAGATTTTGGATACTAGCCCTTTATCTGATATG
>NW_021860189.1:0-950 GCF_006229205.1 Suricata suricatta | reverse complement strand
TTCTCTCCAGTATGGGTTCTGTGATGTTTGGTAAGGTCTGACTGCTGAGTAAAGGCCTTGCCACATTCGTTACATTGGTAAGGCTTCTCTCTAGTATGGATTCGGAGATGTTGGATAAGATTTGAGTGTTGAGTAAAGGATTTGCCACATTCCGTACATTGGTAAGGTTTCTCACCAGTATGGATTCGGAGATGTTCGATAAGAGGTGAGTGTTGGGGAAAGGCCATCCCACATTTTCTTTGTGTGTAATGTTTTTCTCCTGTATGGATTAGTCTATGTACATTTACTGATGAGGCATCATTAAAGGTTTTACCACCTTCTTCGCATCCGTAAGGTTTCTCTCCAGTGTGCACTCGCTGGTGTTGAATTAGTGCTGAGTGCCTGTTGAAGGCTTTGCCACACTCCTTCCAAAGGTAACCTTTCTGTCCGGTATGGATTGTCTTATTCATATGGAGTCTTGATGACTGACTAAGTATGTTCCCAGGTTCATTGCGTGTGTATGGGCTTTTCCCCACATGAATCCTCTTCTGATCACCAGCACTGGAGGACTGGTTAAGTATTTCCCCACATGCGTCATATTTAGAGTGATTCTCTCCTAAATGTGTACTCTTACGTGCAATGAGGTTGGCGCTTTGAACAGAGACCTTCCCACATGGATGCCATTCACCACCGTAGTCTGGAATAGGAGTCCCCAGGTGTGCTTGACGCCCCTCACTGTCCCCATCCTTGTTCTGGTCTCTCATTAAGTGTGCATCCTCAAGGGCACTACCTTTATATCCATCCACTGACCCTCTTTGGATAGAAGTTCCTATAAACGTCTCTGAAAGGAGGCTGTCAGTTTCATTTGGAAATACAGCTGGAAGGTAAAAATAAAAGTAAAGCATTGCACTTGCTACTGTCTGATGCTTACAATTAGAATTTGTCATACACAAAACTGAATTCAGAAAACA
>NW_021860188.1:0-950 GCF_006229205.1 Suricata suricatta | reverse complement strand
GTGGGGTGCTAGAGAAGGGGGAGATGGGACTTGGCAGGGGGTAGGGTGAAAGGACTGGGAGAGTCAGGGGGACTGGACAGGGGGGCGCGTGAGGGAGTGGCAGGCAGGGGGGACAAAAGAGTAGGGAAGGGCAGGGGCCCCAAGAGAGGGTGTCTGCAGGCTGGGGGCCTCATGGGTAAGAGAGTGGGGGCCACAGGCAGTGGGGAGGGTCCAGTCCTGTCCCCAGCACAGCAGTCCTGATTTGGGAAGCGAATCCTTCCAGATGTGATGAAGGATCCCGCGATCATCATGGGTTACCGGGAACATGTGGGGTCCTGGAGCCACTGGAAACATCCTTACGATAGACTGGAGGGACATGGCCACAAGCCCAGCTGTGCCTGGAACCCCGAAAGCTGGAAGACTCAAGGACGGATCCTCCCCTACGGCCTCGGAGGGAGACGGGCCCTGCAGCACCCAGACTTTAGGGCTCCATCTCTGCTCTTGAAACTAGCTGGTCTGTGGCTATTGGTCATGGCAGTCCTGGACACGGACGCAGGGAGGACCCCAGGTGGAGCACCTCTGAGTCTATGCTGAGTGTTTGGGGACCTCAGCACTCAGGGTGCAGAGCAAAGCTTCCATCCTCCACCCACGCCTCTCTGGAGAGCAGGTCAAGGCTGACCCTCCTCCTGCAGGAACACCAGGCCCTGTGCACCTTCACCGAAGCCCACGGCGCACATGGGCGGGATGAGCCCTCCTGGGATAGCCCATCTGACCCGTGCTGCTCCGAAGTGCATCCTGGCCATTTCCGTGGTAGAAGGGAACAGTGGGGGTCTCTGTGAGACCAGGCCCCACTCAGCAGGAAGAGCCACCTCTCGCTGCACCAGCCCACTGGAGGCCACCGCCAGCCACTCGTCCTGACGGTGCACACGCAGCCAGAGCAGAGGGGCTGGTGGGTGCCTGCTCCCTCCAGA
>NW_021860187.1:0-950 GCF_006229205.1 Suricata suricatta | reverse complement strand
CACCTACAGTTATTAGGCCAATAACGGAGGACTTGGGGAGGAACAAGGGGGAGGGGAAAAAGGGTGGGAGAGACCTGAACCTCATAAAACAAAGATCCTTGCCTACTGTCTCATTTGTTCACCCTCTAATGCCCCCTCTTTGTACACAGAGCTTTCCTACAATCTCCCTCTCTTAGACTCTAATCGACTTTGGCCTGTTGCTCATTTTGGGTCTGGTTCTTCCTTCTTGGAAGCAGGGAGACGGGGAATCCCTGGGGTTGAGGTGAAAAAATCCTGCACAGGATCCCCTGGAGCACTTCACTAAAACAACACTGTTGTATCCACCCACCCACCTGAGGGAATCTGAGGGGAAGGGCAGCAGCAAGGATCCTTCTGGAAACTCAACAGGGGTCCTCCTGGGAAGCACTGGGAGAGGTGAAGGAGCACAGTCACTGAGGCTCCACTGGTTGTTGCCCAGATTAAATCCAGGTCTTCTCCACTGGTCAGAGTTTCTGGAGATTCACACATTCTCCCTCTTTCTACTACACAGAGGGAGACACCCTTCCACATGGAACTTTCCCTCATGCATGCAAATGTCTCTTACAAAGGAAACTTGTCCTGGGTCTCAGAGATTTTTGTTTGTTAGTTGAAAATAATCCTTATGGCAAAGAGACATAATTTGAGGTGACAAACTGCTGCCCTTCTGCAAGAAAGTTTATTTTCCTAAGTCACTGCCAAATAGTTGTCCAAATAGAATGCCTTTTTAAAAAATTATTGGGCGCCTAGGTGGCTCAGTGGGTTAGGCCTCTGACTTCAGCTCAGGTCAGATCTCACATTCATGGGTTTGAGCCCCAAGTCAGGCTCTGTGTTGACAACTGGCTCGAGCCTGGTGCCTGCTTCTGGTTCTGTGTCTCCTTCTTTCTCTGCCCCTCCCCATCTCATGCTCTGTCTCTTTCTGTAGCAAAAATAAA
>NW_021860186.1:0-950 GCF_006229205.1 Suricata suricatta | reverse complement strand
GGTTTTTCCTTTTTTTTTTTTTTTCTATTTTACTCAGTTGCAGATCAGTTGAAGAAGCAGATGTTTGGTGTTAGTGATTTTTTAAAAAGAAGTTCTCACTTAAAGGAGTGTTTTATTTTAAAATGTGAAGTGGAATAGGATATTTAACCCTTTCTAACATTTCTCAGTTTTACAAGTTTTTTTTTTATCTCTGGAAATTCACATATCAAAATGTATTGCTTTGGATAATATTGTTCCTTCTTATTTAACCAAAGACAAATTTGGTGGATCAGAATGCTTAATTCTGATAGGTAAGCATATTGATTCCTTTCTTTGCTCCTGTTGGTCAAAGAAAGTCTTCCTGAATCATTCTTTAAATCTGCAATCCTGCAAGTTCACTGAATATGTTTAAGTGCATAAACACTTTGTAACTTACTTTGGTTTATTATTACTTAATGAAGGCAGTTAAAAGAAAATTGAATTAACATAAGTCAAATAAAATATATGTCTAATTTTTTCTCTGCATCCTCACCAGCATCTGTTGTTTCCCGACTTATTCGTGCTAGCCATTCTGAAGAGTGTGAGGTCGTATCTCATTTTGATTTATATTTCCTTGATGAGAAGTGATGTTAAGCATCTTTTCATGTGTCTGGTAGCCATCTGGATGTCTTCTTTAGAAAAGTGCCTATTATGTCTTCTGCCCAGTTCTTCACTGGATTTTTGTTTTTTGGATGTTGAATTTGGTAAGTTCTTTATGAATTTTGGATACTAACCCTTTATCTGATATGTCATTTGCAAATATCTTCTCCCATTCTGTCAGTTGCCTTTTAATTTTGTTGATTGTTTCCTTCACCGGGCAGAAGCTTTTTATCTTGATGAGGTTACAGTAGTTCATTTTTGCTTTTTTCTCTTGCCTCCAGAGACACATCAAGTAAGAAGTTGCTGCAGCCAAGGTCAAAGAGGTTGTTGCC
>NW_021860185.1:0-1886 GCF_006229205.1 Suricata suricatta | reverse complement strand
GCAAAAAGGACGAAGGGAGGGGCAGGGGCAGAGACACCTTGGGGGACCGTGGCTATGTGGGTTTGGGGCGCCGCTGCGAAGGCTCCCCGACCTGGCCCTACGGGCGGTCTCTGCAGCCTAGCGTGCTTGGCCCGGCGGTTTTTGAACCACACCTGGAGGGACAGAGGGGACACAGCGGAGGTAAGCGGGCGAGGCAGGGGCACCTACCTGCTGGGCCGCGTGTGGGGCGCTCTGCAGACACAGGCAGCCCCATAGCTCTCCCAAGCCCCCCAGGCCCAATTCAAGGTCTCCTGGGGTGCAGAGGGCAGTGGGGGCGGGGCTTGGACACCCCGGAGCCCAGGGGTCAGGGAGGGGCCTGCCCCAGGGGGTCCCCACCCCTTTACAGAAGCCCTGAGCTCTGGTGCCAGGAGAGGGGGCGGGGCTCAGTCTGGGTGGGGCCAAGTCGGCTGGTTTGTGCCCCAGGGCTGAGGCAGCCTGGGGTCCAGCCTTGAGTCCCCTAAGGGGGCCCCTTGCTAGCTGTGAGCCAGGGAGCACCCAGACCTCTGGCTCATCTTCTCCCCTGCAGCCTGGGAGGGTCCAGCGGGAGGACACGCCACCTTCCCAGTCGATCCTGTCAACAGTGGGGGCCCAGGGGGCAGGGCTTACTAGCACTTGGTGCTCCTCCAAGTTGAGCCTGGCTGCCAGGGCCACGCGTTCCTCGTAGTTGGGGTACTGGTTAGTGCAGAAGTAATCCTCCATCTCTTGCAGCTGGTCCTTGAGGTACACCGAGCGCTTCTTCCGGGCCCCTGGGAGCCATTGGGTTGGTGGGGGTCCTGACCGAGGAGAAACAGGGTCAGAGAAGCCCCACAGACAGTCCCCAGCCCACCCAAGACTGTCCCCCTGCCTGGGCTAAGCCCCAGGGAGCAGGTGGGAGGCTCAGGCCTGTGGGCTGGGGGGTGGGAACAGCTGTGCAGGAGAGGCAGCATCTGGCCAGCCCCCCTTGGATCTGGCCCTGGCTCTCCAACTTCCAGCCTAAGTGTCTGTAGCTGTCTGGGCCTCAGTGTGCACATCTTTGAAATGGGCCCGATTACTGGTCTTGTCTTGTTATTCCAGGACCCACGGCTGTGGAAGGCAGGCAGGCTGAGCTCCCCTAGCTCGGCCAGGTGGATACCTCCGGCGGGCTCCCACCTCACCGGGCCCCCCAGCCCCTCCCATCCGGGGCCCCAAGCCACCCTGCAGCAGGCCGCCTGCCCGGCCCACCCCGGGAGTTTAATCCCACACTCCAGCTGAACGAAGTCCCCACAGCACAGTGCGGGACTCCCGCCCTCCCGACCGGGGCCTCCTGTGTTGGGAGGTCCAGGGCATCCCAGCTTCCGCCCCCCGCGGCCCAGCCGCCCCCACTGGCGCGCAGGCCCACGCGCACCCCCGGGAGGGCCAGGCTCCTGCATCTTTGTCACTGCTCCGCCGCCTGCGAGTGGGGCTCTGCTCCAGGTACCTGGGCCTTAAATCGCACCCAGCCCCTCCCTGAGGGTCTCAGGACTCTCCCTCTCAACCCACCCTCCGCCCCGCCCCCTCCGCCCCCTCAGCCCCGCCCCTTACTCCTGGGGGAGTGAGTAATCCTTTCCTTTCTGAGCATCTTCTGCACCCCAGCCCGGGGTTGGGGCCTCAGTGGCAAGACGGCCGGGGTCCCACCCGCAGGGGCTCTAGCCCAGGGACCCCCGCAGTGCCCCTTGTGGGGGTCCCCATCCCAGGAAAGGGCCCCTCAGCCGGTTTCCCGGGGTCATCTCCCCCAGTCCTGGGGACCCCCCCACACTTCCTGGTCCAGCCCCTCCTCTCCTGCCTGGTGGGTCCAGCAGCCTCCCTGCTGTCCCCCAGCACCAGCTGGTCTGCGGGTCCCTTCTCCTCCC
>NW_021860184.1:0-950 GCF_006229205.1 Suricata suricatta | reverse complement strand
GGGGGGGGGGGGGGGGGGGGATTAACTTAAGAGTGTTGGATTCAAGGGCACCTGGGTGGTTCAGTCGGTTAAGTCTCAGGCTTTGGCTCAGGTCATGATCTTTGGTTCATGGGTTCGAGCCCCGCATCTGGCTCTGCGCCAACAGCTAGCTCAGAGCCTGGAGCCTGCTTCAGATTTTGTGTCTCCCTCTCTCTCTGACCCTCCCCTGCTCGTGCTCTCTCTGTCTCTCAAAAATTAAAAACAAAACAAAACAAAAAAACAGTGTTGGATTCAGAGTGACTTTAAAGTCACATGACCTCTCTGAGCCTATTTCATCTTTTTATAAAATAGGGATCCTAATATCCATTCCAGAGGGCTCTGAGCAAATCAGGCTTGAGGTAGGTGAAGCCGGTTTGTAGGGTGTTGAGCAAAATGTCTGTCCTTTTTTTCCTGCCTTCCTCCTGGCCCTGTGCCACAATACAGCCCCTTGTTTCTCACGCATGAGCACTTACCTAACTGCGCACCTTTAAAGGAACTAGCTGCTTGTTAAAAAGCCAATCTTAGGGGCGCCTGGGTGGCTCAGTCGGTTGAGCCTCCGGCTTCGGCTCAGGTCAGATCTCACGTTTGTGGGTTCGAGCCCCCCGTCGGGCTCTGTGCTGGCAGCTGGCTCAGAGCCTGGAGCCTGCTTCCAGTTCTGTGTCTCCTTCTCTCTCTGCCCCTCCCCCTCTCATGCTCTGTCTCTCTCTGTATTAAAAATAAAAATTAAAAAATTAAAAAAAAAAGCCAATCTTAGATTCACCTTCATGACCTTTTGATATAATGACACCTGGATTCCAGAGACTGTCCCTCTCCTACTCTTGACCACCTGCCACTAAACATGATTGGACTGTGCAGCCGATGAGGCTGCTGACACAGACAGGCCTAGTTTCTCATCAGCTCTGCAATGCTAGGGAGAGTTTACTCCTAATCCT
>NW_021860183.1:0-950 GCF_006229205.1 Suricata suricatta | reverse complement strand
GTTGTTTAAGTGTCTGACATCAGTTCAGGTCATGTCTCATGGTCTGTGGGTTCGAGACCCACATCAGGCTCTGTGCTGACAACTCAGAGCCTAGATAGAGCCGTCTTCAGATTCTATGTCTCCCTCTCTCTCTACCCCTCACCCACTGACTCTCTGTCTCTGTCTCTCAAAATAAAATAAAGACAAAAATATAAAAAAATAAACTAAGATACATACTGAATAAGTCTGTGTAAATATAATTCAAGAAAGTGCCCAAAAGTTTAAATCTTTGTTACACAATTGTAAAAACTGTAATCAACCTGAAATCTCTGTTTCCCTCTTTCTGATGCTGATGTGGGGAATAAACTTAATTCAGGAAGATATTGTTAGTAACAAATACAGCATTTGGAAATATTTGATGAGTCCAAGAAGTCTTTCATGGGTAGGGAGTGTATGCACATGTACATATGTACACATTCATATAATACTTTATACCAATACATTCCTACACATGGATATATGACACAGACAAAATAATCTTATCTTTTATGTTGAAATGACATTTGAAGAGGTTAGAAATCAGAACAGTGAATGTTTGAATTAGCTTGAAATTGAAAAGATGAAGACATTTAGACAAAATTTATAGTAGAATGGGTGAACTTGATTTTAGTATGATATGCTTTTTCATATCTTAATGCACAGAGCCCTCAAAGTGAGAATTCATATTTAAAACTAAGATCAAGGTGTGCATGGTCAGTTCAGTTGGAAGAATATGTAACCCCTTTTTATTATGATTTTAATTTTAAGTGAGGCTTAAAAATAAATTAAATGTGAGGCTTGAACTCACAATTTTGAAATCAACAGTCATGTGATTGATGGATGAACAATCCTGGTGCCTTCAGCATGTGGCTCTTGACCTCAAGGTCATGAATTTGAGCATCACATTGGGGAATAGAGATTAGGTTTAAAAT
>NW_021860182.1:0-950 GCF_006229205.1 Suricata suricatta | reverse complement strand
GGAAGACATAGAATCCAAAGCAGGCTTCAGGCTCTGAGCTGTCAGCACAGAGCCCAACAGGGGGCTCAAACTCACGAACTGCAAGATCATGACCTGAGCTGAAGTCAGCCGCTTAACTGACTGAGCCACCCAGGTGCTCAGCACACAGCCCAATGGAGGGCTCAAACTCATGAACTGTGAGATCATGACCTGAGCGAAAATTAGGAGCTGGACCCTAAACCAACTGATTCAGTCAAGCATCCCTAATTTTTTTTAAAGAGAGAGAGAGAACACACAAGTGCATGCATGAGTCAGGGAGGGGCAGTGGGAGGGGGAGAGAGAATCTTAAGCAGGTTCCACACCCAGCTCAGAGCCATTGCAGGGCTTGAGGTGCAGCTAGATCTCACAACCATGAGATCATGACCTGAGCTGAAATTAAGAATCAGATACTTAACCCCACTGAGTCACCTACATGGTCCTTGAAAGGAATCTTTTTTTCTGAGTGGCAGGTCTTAACAGTGGGCTTAAAATATCCAATAAACTGATGTAAACAGATGTCATCTAGGACTTATTGTTCATTTGTTGAACATAGGCAGAATATATTTAGCATAATTTTTAAAGGCCCTAGGATTTTTCAGAATGGTAAATGAACATTGGCTTCAACTTAGTCACCAGCTGCACCAGCTTCAGCTTAGTCACCAATCAAGAGAGTCAGCCTGTCCTTTGAGGCTTTGAGGCCAAGCACTGACCTCTTGCTAGCTTTCACAGTCGTAGATGGCATCTTCCTCCAAGGTATATAGCTTTTTCATCTACATTGAAAATGTGTTGTTTCAGGCACCTGGGTGGCTCAGTCAGTTAAGCGGCTGACTTCAGCTCAGGTCATGATCTTGCAGTTCGTGAGTTTGAGCCCCCTGTTGGGCTCTGTGCTGACAGCTCAGAGCCTGAAGCCTGCTTTGGATTCTATGTCTTCC
>NW_021860181.1:0-950 GCF_006229205.1 Suricata suricatta | reverse complement strand
AGATGTGGTATATATTCACGATGGAGTACTACATGGCAATGAGAGGGAATGACATATGGCCCTTCGTAGGAAAGTGGATGGACCTTGAGGGTGTCATGCTGAGTGAAGTAAGCCAGGCAGAGAAGGACAGAAACCATATGTTTGTACTCATAGGTCTAGCAGGAAAACAAGAGAGACCTAATGGAGAACCAGGGGGAGCGGAGAAGGGAGAGAGAGTTGGGGAGAGAGAGGGATGCAAAACTTGAGAGACTATTGAATGCTGAGAATGAACTGAGGGTTGAAGGGGAAGGGGGAGGGGGGAAAAGAGGTGGTGGTGATGGTGGAGGGCACTTAAGGGGAAGAGCACTGGGTGTTGTATGGAAAACAACTTGACAATAAAATATTATGGGAAAAAAAAAAGTGGAGAGTTCCTGGAGAAACATTTTACTCTGCCAGTCTCAAGTATTTGCCAGTGGGCTGCAGGTTATAAGGAAATTTAATGTTAGCTCCCATTTCCTTCTGCCTTTGTTTCCCATATCACAGCTAGTGGACAAAAACCACCTGGAAACCTTGACCATCCACCTAGAATTATGGGAGCTTCTCACTTTGCTGAGCAGATGTAGGTTTGGCTGTACAATCAGGTCCACATTACTGTGAACACCTGTTCCAACACTGACTGCAAAATACTCCTTCTTGCACAGCTGACTCTTTTGAGGTGACCTTCAACCACCATATAATAGTTAGGTCTCCTCTACCCCCAAGGAGAAAAGTAGCCCTTTCCAAATTTTAGTGTTGAGTTTAAATGATCTAGCTTCAAGAAAAGCAAGCAGTTAGTAGTGCTTAAGAAAAATTGATTCAGTATCTAATGGATAGTTGATACCTGTCACAACACAGCATTTTATATACTGTTAAGTGAAACTGCAATACAATCTAAGTTTATTTTGGGAGTGTTTGCTGTATCATTGGATTTA
>NW_021860180.1:0-951 GCF_006229205.1 Suricata suricatta | reverse complement strand
AAAAAAAAAAAAAAAAAAAAGAACAACATCAAGACCTGCATTGGGTTCTGCAGTGACAGCATGGAGCCGGCTTGGGATTCTCTCTTTTCTCTCTCTGTCCCTCTCTGTACTCTCAAAATAAATAAATAAACAACAACAACAAATAGATGAGAGATGTCCGAGGGTCAAAGAAACAAGAGTCCCACCCTTGCTAAGGCCCTGCCCAAGCAGTGGCATTGAGATTAGGAGGAAAATCTTACCTTGCTTCTCAAAGGTAAATCTCATCCTCTCCTGGAGGCGTAAAGAAGACTTTCTGGTTTCCCTCCCAGGATCCTCTGACCTTTGCTCCTTTTGTGGCTGGGAAGGGACACTAGCCGAGAGAAAGTACTGGGTCAGTGTAGGACGATGTAATCTGGGGCTAGAGTTGCCAAATATTTCTGGGACATACTTACATTAAAAGTTATTTATTTGAAATTCAAATCCGGGTTTACTGTTTGTTTGGGTTTTTTTTTTGTTTATTTGTTTGTTTTGTTCAGTCTCACAATGCTATCTGTGGCTTCTTTACCTCTGTCAGGAATGCTGAGCAGATCATAAGAGCAGAGTAAGGTATTACCTTGGACTTTGTGAATCCCTACATGGATTCATCAGCTGTTCATTTATTCATGCATCATTGGTAGAAACAGTGGCTACCTCCAGAGCCAGTCTGCCGTGTTCTGAATGAGGCTTTGTGTAGGTTCACACCTACAGCTTACAGTGTCTAGTAGAAGTTCTCAAATTTTAGTGTATGTTAGGATCACCTGGGAAGCTTGCTTTAAAAATGCCGATTCTTTGTAGGAGAGGCTAAAGTCTGGGATTGTGATGCCTCCCGTTTTGGTTTTCTTCTTCAATATAACTTTGACTATTCGGGGTCTTTTGTGGTTCCATACGAATTTGAGAATAGTTTGTTCCAGCTTTGAGAAGAATGTTGGTGCA
>NW_021860179.1:0-951 GCF_006229205.1 Suricata suricatta | reverse complement strand
CAGGATCTGGGCTGCCAACACCCTGGTGATGAGGCTAGATGTGGGTCCCTGTCAGATGAGACCACAGTCCCTCCTGGCACCTCCGGGAGCCTTGCAGCACAGCAGGGCCCGGGAAGACGGCTGTGCTGAGCCCATGAGCCACAGACACCGCCAGGGGATGACTCTGCTACTTCAAGCAGGGTGAGATTACTAGAACACTAGCTAAGTTCCCACCTTGTCTAGAGGTCTCTGATTTGCTGTCCAAATATTGTGGAAGCACCACCTTGAGCCATAAGCTCAGTGTACATCTCCCTCCCATGCCCCCACATTGAGCGTGGCACCCCTACCCTTCAGGTTGCCAGGGTGGGGTCTCTCTAGTCGCTGTCCCTGGATCTCGCATTGGCTGTCTGTCCCATGGACCTGTTCTCCAGTCTCACATCCTGAGTGGCTGTAGTGCACTTCTGGGCCTGCCCAGTCTGCCCCTGCCAGGTGCCATGTATGCTGCATCTGGAGCACTGTCCCCAAGTCCACCCCAGTCCCCACTGGGCTGTGCCTGGAAGCTTGAGGAAGGGTCTGGGCTGATACAGCCTTTGCCTCCGGGTGTGGATTCTTTCCCTGATTCTTCTGAGGGCACTCCTTGGGCCACACCAGCTCCTGCGGCCACAGAGGGGCCCCTGCGGCCGCCCTCTCCCTTTCAGAGGCCGCAGAGTGGGGTCGTGCCCTCCCCCGTGCCGGGGCATCATAGAGCTGCGGGCACATTGCTCTGACCCCTTAGGCAATGGCTGGTGTCCCTGCAGTGAGGTGGGACAGCAGATACCCTGTCCCTGGCTCAGTCTGTCACTGTTAGGATTCGGTGCTTTTCTAAATCCTGTTCGTTTTTTAATGGTGCCTGTTCTTGCCTCCCACATTCTGCTCCCATATCTGACTTCCTCCTAATCCCTCTCATGTCCTCTGTGGGCCTCAGAGCAGAAT
>NW_021860178.1:0-951 GCF_006229205.1 Suricata suricatta | reverse complement strand
GAAATTGATACAGCTTTGGAAACCGACAGAACATTTGACAGGATAGATAAAATTCTCCACAGGAATGTGGGACAGTAATTTGAGTAAAAATGCAAGCAAACAGGTTAAATTAAAAAGAAATAGAAATGATAAATTATCTGAGAAGAATTCAAAACTGAAACAAGTGAGAAAAAGGTGGGGAAATAATCAAAGGCCTAATTAACCCATTTCTATTTCAGAATTTAATTCTTCTCCTTTGATTTTCTTGTATGCTGTTGCCAATCCAGCCTTATTTCCCATGATTCCCAGTCAAGCTGCTCTTGTTAAAGTCGCCCATCATCTCCAAGCTGCAATATTCAATGTCCAATGTTCAGTCTTCATCTTTCTGTACCTCTGCTTCATTTGATACGGTGGCTTAATCCTTCCTCCTAAAATTCTTTAATCATTTGATGTCCTGAAAACCGCTCTTTAGGTTTTCCTGACAACTGACTTAGGGCCTTCGCCTCAGTCTGTTTTGCTATTGCTGTACTCCACAGACCTCTTCTTTACAGGGAGTGTTTGTTTCATTCAATGCCAAGGTTCTAAATAGTATTCCCAGGCTGACGATTTTCAAACATAGGGCCTTACTCCAGAACACTTCCATGAATTACATCCTCCTATATCTACGTAGCTATTCAACCTCCCCACTTAGATATCAAAGAAAATTTTCCAACTTTCAAGTTCTCAGACCAAATTTATTATGTTCAGGCCTCAAATTTGTTCCTTCTCTAGGCTTCCCCATCTCAGCAAACAGTAGGAGCATGCTTCCAGTGACTCCAGCCAAAATTCTTGCTGTTATTGTCCATTTTCTTTCACATTTAAGATCCAATTCATTGCCATATCACATGAGGTTCCTTTTAGAATACAAACATCCAGAATCTAACCTTTATCTTCTATTCTGCCTCTATCCACTGTGGTTCAAGCTACAGTATT
>NW_021860177.1:0-951 GCF_006229205.1 Suricata suricatta | reverse complement strand
GATCCTCAAATTCGTATGGAACCACAAAAGACCCCGATTAGCCAAAGTTATATTGAAGAAGAAAACCAAAACAGGAGGCATCACAATCCCAGACTTTAGCCCTAAGTGTTTGACTACAGGATTTTAAGAGGGGCTGTGGCAGAAGCAGAGTTCGAACCCAGACTCTAACTCAGCAGTCTAACCTCCCCCCCCCCACCAACTTTTACAAATGCACCAAGTAACGTTAGAGCAATGGCGCAGAGGACAGAACACGGACTCTGAAGTCCAGCTGCTGAGGCTCAAGTCGCCTCCGCAACCAACAGTGTGACGTTAGGTAAGTTACGCACATTCATACTCAGTCCAGGACCAAGTGACATCACATACAGTTGTGGGGACCAAACTGGTAAAACGCTTAAAATGGTGCCTGGCATGTAGTCGTACCTCGATAAATATTAGTTCTCACGCCATTACTGTCGTCATGGTCTCCCATAGCAGATTATGTCTCTTACACATCCTATACTATGGTCTCACCCAGCAGGAAGAACCCAAGACACACTGACTGGCAAAGAGGTTGTAACTTACTGTAAGAGCTGAATATGAGATACCGCCTCACGCCTGTCAGCATGACTAAAATAAACAGCACAAAAAACAACAGGTGTTGGTGAGGATATGGAAAAAGGGGAACCCTCACACATTGTTGGGGGGAATGCAAACCGGTGCAGCCACTCAGAAGAACAGCTGTGGAGGTTCCTCAAAAAGTTAAAAACAGAACTACCCTATGACCCAGCAACTGCACGCCTAGGTATTTACCCAAAATATGCCAAAGTAGAGATTTGAAGGGGTACATGCACCCCAATATTATAGCAGCATTATTAACAATAGCCGACCTATGAAGAGAGCGCAAATGTCCCCCGACTAAGAAGTGGATAAAGAAGAGGTGGTATATAAATACAATGGAATTTTACTCAGCCA
>NW_021860175.1:0-951 GCF_006229205.1 Suricata suricatta | reverse complement strand
GGTCATAGTAGACAATTTCCAGCTCAAGGTTAAGAAGCTTTTGCAATTATTATTTTCCTTAAAGTATGCTGGGCTCCTTCCTCAGTGGGGTGGTGACCTTTTTATAACTGGAAGACCCCAGTAAAGGCTGAACACTTCCGCTTAGAGGAAGGGAATATGGGTGTAAAGTGGGACTCAGAGAGTTTCTGTTCAAAGTGCAGAAAGGAGGGCTCATGGAGATTCTGGAAGCCGTCCTGGCCCACGCTGCACCCTCTAGTGGTGGAGTCTTGGACTGTGTCACCCTAATGGTGACTCTCTTTTCTCCATTGCTGCAAAGCAGACTGTGGTCTTGTTATCTAACTTAAATTACCGTCTACCAAACTAAATCACTGTGGTTGCTGAAAATGGCCGTAGGAGGCTGTGTTCCTCCGTCTGAACTGATGATTTTTGCTCAGAGTGGTGAAGGATCGGGCTCCCAGGCATTTGAGCAGCCTGAGCCTTTTTCTTCTAGGGGATGGAGATTGAATAGCCTAGTTAAGATCCTGGCCTTTGGAGCTCTGCTGCCTAAGTTCAAATCCTAGCTCCACACCTTACTATCTATATGAAAATGTTTAACTTCCAGTGCCCCTTCATCTGCAAACTAGCGCTTACACTAGTTAGAGTCTATCTCATGGGTTGTTGTGAGAATTAAATGAGTAAAGGGTATTACCTACTTTGAACCGAGCCCATGACTACTTTTATATTCAATTTTTAACCCATATGCCCCAGGCTGATACCTGCATTGAAATATGCACTCGAGCTAGCTTCAAAAATGATCTCAGTAGGTGGAAATGCCACTTAGACCCAAACCTAAGGTGTTATCCCACCAAGCTGTAATCAGTTCTTGAAAATCAAGTCAGGTTTTAGATGGAAAACCGCCTAAATATTCAACTTTTAAAGGAAAGGACCTCCCGAGGCAGTGATTCTCAGAGC
>NW_021860174.1:0-1887 GCF_006229205.1 Suricata suricatta | reverse complement strand
GGAGCAATGGCTGAGGTGAAGGTCAAGTGAAGGGAGTTTCACTGCTAAAATGACGGGTTTCGGAGCATGAAGAGCCGCCTAGGAGAGAACGGATGCCTGGTGATGCTGGAGGGAGCTGGGGTGGGATGGCAGTCCTGCAGGTCGGGGAGGAGAAGTCCCGACACACGCAGCCTGGCCTTGGACTGCTGCACAGGTTGCATACAAACCAAGGCAGCAGGGCTTCTAGACAGAGAGACAAGCCGGGTTGAACAAGGAGATGGAGCTTGTAGACACTTGGGGAGGAGCCCGAGTGGCCCAGGAAGAGGGGGGTTGACACCAGGAAGGTCTTGAAATTCTCTGCCAAGGATTAGGTGACATCACCTTCCGTGAGCTATTGGAGGCAGCAGAGAAGACACTGGGGCCTCGTGGTGCTCGTGCAGCTCACACGGGATGTTACTGGTTCATGAGAAATACGAAGTTGCAGGTGAGGCATCCTGGCCCCCGACAGGCCAGCCCTAAAGCGAGACAGCGAGCAGGAGGAGGACAGTGGGCTCAGCTCAGGTGGGTCTGCAGCCCTCCCTGGGGAGCCCCTGCTCACAGGGCCCAAGCGCAGGGGACCGGACGCGGCTGGGGCACTGCCGGCACATGCCACGTGACGTACAGTGACAGGCACGCTTCAGAGATTCTCTGTCACCCCTGCCACGGCGGAGAAGTCACCCTCTCTGGAGAGAGGTCTAATGAAGTGTCAGAGGACAGAGTCTACACGACCGGGAGAAGGACCAGAAGGGCCGTGTCTGTCCCCAGCGCCTGCGAGGGGACAGTGAAGGGACCGATGTTCTGGGTTTCACCGGCTCTTGCGGGGATCTGCATGCATCTGGCACAATCTGCCGTCGGGGCAGGTAGGGCCTCTGCGCTGGACATGAATCCCCATCGCTCACGTTTCCAGGGCCTGAGGCCCAGGGTCCCCCGCACCCCCCACCCCTGCCCCGGCCTGCAGGCTGCCTGCACCCCCACGTTAGGGCCGAGCGCCTGGCACCCATCCTCACAAAGCAAATGAACAGCCCATTAGAAACAAACTCGCTTTTTGTCTCCAGGTACGTCTGGGCTTCAACCTGACAATATGCTCTTTCAATTCTATTTTTCTTTAAACCCCACCAAAATTCATGTGTATTTGTGAATATACTGTTACTGCCAAATTCCTGGTGATTTATTCACATTCAAAACTCCAGCTGTGGCGAGAAAGGAGGAGCACATTTTTCAAGAGGGGGAGGAATGCCTTTTCCCAGTATATCAAAAATACGTCCCGTTTTATTACCAGAGATCTGATATCAAAGAGTAAAAGAGGCAGGCTCCAGGAGACGGTCTACAGGTTCCAGAATTTTCCTTCGGGGGGGCCCGCCCCTCTGCACAGTGAGCTTTTGTACTTTCCTGCTTTGGGAAGAAGTCCAGACCGGTCTCACCTACAAGACCTCCTGGCTGGGCTGAGAACCCCAGAATGCTCAGACGGACCACGTGGAAGCTGGGTTTGGGGTGATCATCTGGGCAATTCGATCCAAAGTGTGAAACCGTGACTTCAAGGACCCAGATGACGTCACTAGGGTGAGGCAGCCCAGTGACACCGGCAAAGCATCGACTCAGCACTGCCGTCTGGACAAGCAGAGAAAACCACGGGTGGAAGTGACCCGCGCCAGGGTCACACCACCAGCCGGGCTGCTAGCATGGACTCACTTCAGGTGCCAGGGCAGCCGGCCCAGCTCCTTAGGGACTACCGGTGACCCAGCGCACTGTCCTGGCCACAGCCCGCTCTGCTTCCACTGGGCGCGCTGGCACGCCGCTGGGGGCCGGGGAGGGTGCACTTCACTCCTGCCCGTGTCTGCTCCCGCCACCCCCACGGGGGCTCGGGCCTGC
>NW_021860173.1:0-951 GCF_006229205.1 Suricata suricatta | reverse complement strand
TTGATTTATTTTTCAACTCATTAGTTGCTCATAAGCATGTTGTTTGATTGCTGTAACTTGTAAATTTTCCAGTTTTCTTCCTATGATTGACTTTTAGTTTTGTACCATTGTGGTTGGAAAAGATGCCTGGTATGATTTCAACCTTCTTAAATTTATTAAGTCTTGTTTTGTGATCTAACATATATCCTGGCGAGAGTTTCATGTGTGCTTGAGAAACATGTATTCTGCTTTTTTGGATAAAGTATCTATAAATGTCTGTCAGGTACATCTGGTTTAATGTGTCAATTAAGTCAATTGTTTCTTTATTAGTTTTCCATCTGGATGATGTATCCATTGATGAAAATGGGGGTACTAAAGTTCCCTACTATTACTGTCTTGCTGTCTATTTCTCCTTTTTAGGTCTGTTCATATTTGCTTTATATAAACCCAATTCCACGATGAATAACATATGTATGGTATTAGTTGTACAGACTTTATAAAAACTTCCCCTGTAAAATGTTTTGGTACATAGTAGATGAAGAGCAAATATTGCCAAGCTAATAAATGATTGAAGAGTAGAGAATATTTATGAAATTTGTTTGGAATTGAAAAATATTCAGTATTTATCTTAGAAAGCAACAATATACAATGTAAATTATCTAGTGTGAATGCCATGCAACCTGAAAAAAGGATATTTGTATTAATGTAAAGCAATAATTTATTCACATAATAGCAAAAGTATCACATTGTTATAAAATTCTTATTACTACACTGAAAAAGACTTTCAGACATTAATTTTCACAATACAGGTCTGTAACAAAACTGACATTTCAAGGTCAAAAATGCTAATTGAGTCTTGGGCAAATGTAAAATGGCTTATTGGAAAGAAGTTGGAGTAATTAATCTTGCAGATAAAGTACCTGACATTTGATTAATAAAATCAGAATATCGGGTTAGGTTAAAGGTTAGTTT
>NW_021860172.1:0-951 GCF_006229205.1 Suricata suricatta | reverse complement strand
CATTTACCAAACATTAATGGTTATCCATAGAGAATAGGATTATGAGACATTTTCAGTTTTCTCTGAATTTTTTGTGCTCATTTTGATTTTAGAACGTTTTCATAAAAATCATAAATTACATGTGCAGAAGAAATAAATGTAGCAGCTACGTAGTTCACCCCTCAGATCCCCCGAGAACCTGCCGTGAGGAGCGCCCTCTGCTTACCAGCCTCCACTGTAACACTTCCGGGACCCACTGCAGCATTTGAGATGAGGCATGCTCTCCCCAGAAGTCCCCACTAATGACTGAGCCTGGTGGGGGTACTAGGGCCTTGCCCTTTCTTCCCAATTCAGGACTCTCCTATGGGTAAATTGTGCACGAGATCCGCATAGGGCTGGCTGAGATTTCTCAGAACTGCGCAGTAATCTGAGGCCTTCCTACTTTCTCCTCTTGCCTTCCATTCTCCCTGCAGGCTCAGAGCGGCCGCATCTTTTGAAGACTTTGCCTACCTGCTCCTGTGCATTCTGCCATTCTTCTTCCTCAAACTAGACCTCCAATAAAGCTCTTAACTCCCAACTCCATCTTGAAACTGAGCTGATACAATTACAATCCAAAACTGCTGAACTTAAAATTCACCTAACTAATCTAAACCCAGAGATCTGGATGTATAAACTGTGCCTCCTTTTTCTCCTCTCTCCTTTCTCTGGATTCTTTTCTGGCCCTACCCTGATTTCAGTCTCTAAAGTCTTATCTGTCCTTGAACTTGGAATACACTAAGATCAAATAAATCCTTTTATTATACCATTGACGTCAACCACAAATCCAGCTTCCATATACTGCTTCTAATATGGAAAAAAAGGAAATTACAATAGAGGAATTGATGATATCAGACCTATCCCTAACATATTGTGGAGCCCGGGTAAGAATACAAATGGGGATCCACAAAACATACAATACTTAAAAACAACACA
>NW_021860171.1:0-951 GCF_006229205.1 Suricata suricatta | reverse complement strand
TATATACACACATATATACACACACACAATGGAATATTACTCAGTGATCCAAAAGAATGAAATCTTGCCATTTGAAACAACATGGATGAAACTAGAGTATATTATGCTAAGTGAAATTAACCAGTCAGAGGAAGACAAATATCAAGACTTCAGGGGTGACTGGGTAACTCAGTCAGTTAATTGTCCGACTTCAGCTCAGGTCATGATCTCACGGTTCGTGAGTTCGAGCCCCATGTCAGGCTCTGTGCTGACACCTCAGAGCCTGGAGCCTGTTTTAGATTCTGTGTTTCCCTCTCTCTCTGCCCCTCCCCTGCTCAAACTCTGTCTCTCTCTCTCAAAATTAAATAAACATTTAAAAAAAATTTTAAATATATGACATATAACTTCACACATGTGTGGAATGTAAGATACAAAACAGATGAACATAAGGGAAGGGTAGCAAAAATAATATAAAAACAGGGAAGAGGGGAAAACATAAGAGACTCTTAAATATAGAAAACAAACTGAGGGTTGCTGGAAGGGTTTTGAGTGGGGGATGGGCAAAATGGGTAAGGGGCATTAAGGAGGACACTTGTTGGGATGAGCACTGGGTGTTACCTTAGGAAGGGATAGATAACAATTCTACTCCTGAAATTATTATTGCGCTATGTCCTAATTAACTTGGATGTAAATTAAAAACATTCTTAATTTGTTAATAAAAGAAGACATGATCAGAAATTTCAAAACAGAAGAAATACTGGGCCTGTAAACATATGAATCTTATTAATGAGTGTGGAAATGCAAATCAAAATACAATGCAATACAAGTTAGATCTATATGACTGGCAAATATTAAAAAGCCAAATTGCCAAGTTATTATCACTGGATGTGCTAAGGATGGAGGAGATGTGCATTCACAAAAATCTCCTATGCATTGCTGTTGAAATGTAAGTTAGTATAATTGTTTTTGGAA
>NW_021860170.1:0-951 GCF_006229205.1 Suricata suricatta | reverse complement strand
ACCCCCACAGGTCACTTCCCTGAACCCTCTGCCCAGAACGGAACCCCACCTCTATCCTGTGACTTCCAGTCCATCCGCACTTTAGTTGTCTACACAGTGTGTATCGCCCCCTGCTGGTCTTGTTCTTGTTATATGTTTTTAAAAATTTTATTTTATTATTTAAAAATTTTTTAAAATGTTTATTCATTTTTTGAGAGAGCGAGAGAGAGCAAGAGAGAGCGAACGCACAAGTGGGGGAGGGGCAGAGTGAGGGAGGCACAGAATCCAAAGCAGGTGCTGACAGCTCAGAGCCTGACGCTGGGCTCGAACTCACAGGCTTGAACACACAAGCCATGAGCTCATGACCTGAGCCGAAGTCGTATGCTTAATCGACTGAGCCACCCAGGCGCCCCGGTTTATGTTTATTTTTATTGTCTGTCTCCCCCAGCAGAATGCACATCCCCAGAAGCATTTACTCCTGTGCCCCAGACTAGTGACCAGTGCATAGGACACAGGAGTTGCTCAGAAAACACAACTATGTGTTGAACGGGCAAGAGAACGGACATCTCAGTGAAGGGATGTCTAGGTCCAAGACTAAAAGTAAGGGCTATGTCGGGGTCACCCCACTGAGTACATCTTTTGCGCCCACCTCCCCACCTCCCACCCGGGCAGCATCTCCCCTTTCCAGTAATTTGTTAACTGGAGGTTCTCTCTTTCAGCCACCTTCCTCCATCTTCCAGCATATTCCAGAAGCGGATAACCTGTTGCCTATTCTTTCTTCCCTCATGCAGGTACTTACAGAAAAAGAAAGATCCAGGGATCTTTCTGTGTATCCATTCCTCCTCTATGCTAAGAATTTGCCCATTCTTATGTAATTTGTTTTTTTAATTTATATATATGTATTTTTAATCACTTTTTTTTCTGTCCTTGACAGAATGTATTAAATAAGCAAACACCCCAACAAGGAAAACA
>NW_021860169.1:0-951 GCF_006229205.1 Suricata suricatta | reverse complement strand
ATGATACATGTGTGAGAATTCGATAGAACTATGCAGAAAAAATAGAGCGTATGTAAAAACGAGTGAAATCCAAATAAAGTGTGTAGTGTAGCTAACAGCACTGTACCAATGACAACTTCCTGTTTGGGTATTTGTACCGTGGTTATGTAGGATGTCGTAATGGAGGGGAGGTGAGAACTCTCTGTACTAATGTTACAACATCTGTATGAATCAAAAAAAAGTTTAATAAAGATGGGCTGGCACTGCTCCTCAAATAAATGAGTCATCCCTTCTGACCAACTTATTCAGCAGAAAACACAAGGTCATATGCCAAAGGCAGTAATTACAGAGGCCTGAAGCCATGCTAGGGCACGGGCCAGAGATGTGTCACAGTGTACCGGACGGTGAAGAGACTAATTGGACTCCACAGCCTGGATTTCTTCCAGTTTGTCTCCTGCCTCCTGGCCTTTGCACCTGCTCTTCCCTCTGCTGGAACACTCTTTTCCCTGCCCACTTCACCTGGCTAATGCCTCCATGCCCTTCAAACTTAATATTAACTGCCATGTCTTCCAGGATACTTCTCCTGACCGCCCCCCCACCCCCCAGAGGAAATTAAACACCACCCACCTGACTTGGAATACTCATCACATATCATCACAATTACTATTTACCTGTTTTCCCTGCAACAATGTGAGGTTCGTGAGAGGAAGGACTCTGCTCTGGACTTTCATATATATTTTCCTAGCAACCGGGCAAAGAAGAACAGATAATCATAATACCCACTGCATGTGAAGATGTGGTTAAACAGGCACTTTCATATACCAAGAGGTGAGGAGATTGAAGAGGTGCTCAGATATTTCCCGCATCATATTCTCTCTCTCCCCCTCCCTCTGTCTGTGGGTCTGTCTCTCCCCCTGCCTCTCTCTGGCTGGAAGGAGTGTTAGCCATGAAGAGTCTCAGATTATACATTCT
>NW_021860168.1:0-951 GCF_006229205.1 Suricata suricatta | reverse complement strand
AAAAAAAAGTCTAAAGGTCACATCTTCCTTTATACGTAGCAGATGTACATAGGTTCATTTTACTCCCAAGCAACATCATTAAATTTTAAGTCAATTTATCTAGGTACTGTTTCTGTGACGGTGTTCAGTTTGTGAAAATGTAGGATATGTGCACACTCCTATATATTATGCTTCCACGAAAATAAAAAAAAAAGTAGAGAATATACATAACATATGCTGAACTAATAAAATGAGACTTACTCAACCTAGGTCAATTTATCTGAACAAGTGTTAATGCACTGTCTCTGGAAATCACATTTCAAAATAACTCTCCAAGAGACACCACTCAGACACTGCATGTCTTATCTGCTAAGCCAAAAGCTATTGCCTCAACTATTTAAAAATATCAGCAAACACTGACAAACACGTACACGAAAAAAAAGGGAAAGCACATTATCCTCGGGCAGCCTGGTAGAGGCAGAGAAAGAAAAATACGAACAAGAGATAGGAGGCAGGAAATAACTTTGACAATAAGGTATCCTTCTGTCACACTGAACATGACAAAATGTCAGGAGAGAAAAAAAAGTCGAATGCTAAACTTCAACATTTTATACAAAACTAATTCTCAGATATACTACTCTTGCTCTACACAATTACTTTGGAAATAAACACATCATCTACTTTTTTTTTTTTTTTTGCACATCACAAATGGAAATAATTATTGCCAAACTGGGTAACACCTAGATCTTGGACTTCCCCATCTCCTGAACTGTGAAAACACACGTCTGTTTTTGTTAAGCCAAAGAGTCTGTGGTATTTTGTTGCAGCAGCCTGAACTGACTAATACTCTCCTCTGTCCTCACTGCCCTTGCCATGGTTCAGACACTCATATCTCTAGCCTGGATTGTAACAGTCTCTAAACAAATCCCTCAGCGGTCTTCATGTATCAGCGATCTACCGAAAACTCCAAAT
>NW_021860167.1:0-951 GCF_006229205.1 Suricata suricatta | reverse complement strand
TGTCATGCCTACCAGGGAGGAGAGGGAAGGGGGAACAGAGACAACCGAGGGGAGATGTGGACTCTCTGAGCAGGCGGCCCGGCTGTGCAGCGCAGTAGGGGGGGAGCTCCCCAGCCAGTGTCTCAGCCCTGAGCAACACCGCTCAAGCCCACTTCCCCCTGGGGGTGTGGGCTTGAGAGTGTGAGGCCAGGCAAACCGGAGTGCGGACTTTGTCTCTGCCACTCACTATCTGGAAGTGGGAGACAGTGGTTCATCAAATCTGAGATGCCAGTTTTTATAAGGCACATCACTACTGTATAGACCACAAAGAAGGAAAGAGTTCTGCCAGTGACAGTGGCAAATTATGTCAATGGCTAGATGCTTCCAGACTTCAGTGACGTGAAATTGCATGTCAGGGGATCAGTGAGATATGGCAAGACATGAAGAGCTTAGAACAGTGCCTGGCACATAGAAGGCTCTCCTGTCTACCTGAATGACCTTAAGACTCAAAGCCTCTCTGAGGGTATTTCCTCAACTGTGACATGGGGACAACACACAGGGCTATTGTGCAACCTAAATGAAATCATGTGTCTAAGGCTCTGAGCATGATGCCTGGCACCCTGCAGACACTCAGAAAATCCTAGGTTGCCCCTTCTTCTCTAAAGACTGAAACTCTAACACATTCATCTATAAACTATTTAGCACAGAGCCTGGCTCTAGGAAATAAACAATAAATGTGCTTTATGGAGGAATGAGTGAAGATTCATCCCTTTGCAATGAAAGCATTGCCTTCCTTCTCCAACGGGATATTCTGGGGACTCAAAGAGCACTGGAACAGCAGAAACAAGCCTTAGAATCATCTCAAAGCCAGGGTTTGGCTGGGAAGTCATAGTGTCAGGCCATACATGCTGTGACATGTCAGAGCTAGAGTGGGAGCTTGGGCCTTCTGGTGTGTCTTCTTCTTCTTCTTCA
>NW_021860166.1:0-951 GCF_006229205.1 Suricata suricatta | reverse complement strand
TGTCATGCCTACCAGGGAGGAGAGGGAAGGGGGAACAGAGACAACCGAGGGGAGATGTGGACTCTCTGAGCAGGCGGCCCGGCTGTGCAGCGCAGTAGGGGGGGAGCTCCCCAGCCAGTGTCTCAGCCCTGAGCAACACCGCTCAAGCCCACTTCCCCCCGGGGGTGTGGGCTTGAGAGTGTGAGGCCAGGCAAACCGGAGTGCGGACTTTGTCTCTGCCACTCACTATCTGGAAGTGGGAGACAGTGGTTCATCAAATCTGAGATGCCAGTTTTTATAAGGCACATCACTACTGTATAGACCACAAAGAAGGAAAGAGTTCTGCCAGTGACAGTGGCAAATTATGTCAATGGCTAGATGCTTCCAGACTTCAGTGACGTGAAATTGCATGTCAGGGGATCAGTGAGATATGGCAAGACATGAAGAGCTTAGAACAGTGCCTGGCACATAGAAGGCTCTCCTGTCTACCTGAATGACCTTAAGACTCAAAGCCTCTCTGAGGGTTTTTCCTCAACTGTGACATGGGGACAACACACAGGGCTATTGTGCAACCTAAATGAAATCATGTGTCTAAGGCTCTGAGCATGATGCCTGGCACCCTGCAGACACTCAGAAAATCCTAGGTTGCCCCTTCTTCTCTAAAGACTGAAACTCTAACACATTCATCTATAAACTATTTAGCACAGAGCCTGGCTCTAGGAAATAAACAATAAATGTGCTTTATGGAGGAATGAGTGAAGATTCATCCCTTTGCAATGAAAGCATTGCCTTCCTTCTCCAACGGGATATTCTGGGGACTCAAAGAGCACTGGAACAGCGGAAACAAGCCTTAGAATCATCTCAAAGCCAGGGTTTGGCTGGGAAGTCATAGTGTCAGGCCATACATGCTGTGACATGTCAGAGCTAGAGTGGGAGCTTGGGCCTTCTGGTGTGTCTTCTTCTTCTTCTTCA
>NW_021860165.1:0-951 GCF_006229205.1 Suricata suricatta | reverse complement strand
AAAAAATGAATCATAAGGAATTAAAAGAAGGCAAGAGAACTGTTACTAATAATATGTTTGGCACACTTCTTGGCGCTATATTACACCAAAATCAGTTGCGTGCTTATAAATGCTATCTGAAGGACTTTTCAGGGGGCTCTCTGGTGTCTCTGTATAAGGGAAACTGATCTTAAAGGATCAAGGCCCTGCTCTTACGACCTCATTCAACTTCAATTACTTCCTTTGAGTGCCCTCTCTAAATACAGCTGCATAGGGCTTAGGGCCTCAATATGAGTTTGTGGAGGGGGGGCAGGGACAGACATTCTGTCTGTAACAAGAATGTACGCCCTGAAAGAAGGTGAGAAGCTGGCTGCCTGTCCTGCACTCAGAAAAATTGAGGTATTCTTAACTACTTTTAGGTCAAATGTCTTTTATTAAAGAGAATAGAGCCTTTGAATAACTCAGATTAAGGGCTTTAAGTCTCACGGAAAACAGAGACTGAAGCCAAAATTCCAATGGATTTCATGGGAACTAGAAAGCCACCAGGGACCAAGGCTGCTCTATGTTTATAGTCCGTGGGGCAGATTCTTTATGTGGTGCTCTAAGTTGGGCACACAATGAAAGACAGGTCTCAAACAGTCACTAAGCATGAAGTTACTTGTGTACCTCTCACAAAATATTCCGTTCATTCATGCATTAATATATATCCACACATTTACTTAGCATGAAAACTGAATGGTGAAATATAAAAGTCCAAAATAAAATTAAGTTCTGTAAACTAATGTTTAATCTAATTTTATAAAACAAATATACCAAACCTGACATTGAGTCATGAGTTGCCAAATATAGAAGGTACATTTCGGGGTCCCTGGGTCAGTTAAGTGTCCGACTTCAGCTCAGGTCATGATCTTGCGATTTGTGGGTTTGAGCCCCGTGTCAGGCTCTGTGCTGACAGCTCGGAGCCTGGAGCCT
>NW_021860164.1:0-951 GCF_006229205.1 Suricata suricatta | reverse complement strand
TTGAGACGGCTGCAAAGCCGGGAGGGGTCGCAAAGCCAGTGTCCCCGGGGGCTGGCAGGTAAAGTGTCCGAGTGCCCGAGTGGCACTGGTGGGGCCTGGGGACTGAGTGAATTGGCCCAGTGACCTCAAATGAGAAACACACAAACCAACCTTTGGAAGGACCGACAGCCTTGTCTCTGGGCTGGATCCAGGCGACACGTGCCGGTCGGCAAGCCCTGCTCTGCCGCTCAGAGGCCGTCCCGGCACTGTGGCCGGGGGCTGGCTGGCCCAGGTGGCTCTCCCGGTCAACCTTGCCCTTCCCTGCTCAGCAGAGGACCCTGGGAAGGAGGTGCGAGGTGGGGAGAGGACAGGGGGGCGGGTAGGCCTTACCTTAGCCTTGTGTATCTGTTCCCTGGTTTAATGAGGCAGCAGGTGCTCACTGTAGAGGGAAGCCCAGAGAAGGAGGAAGAGTGCGGTCTAGACCCTCGCCAGCCTCAGACAACGGCGGGGCCACGCTGGCCTCCCGCTCTGTCCGAGGGAGGGTGTGTTGGCCTCTCACCCTGGCTGCAAAAGCTTTGGCTCTCCTCCCAGTGAGAGACAGTCAATGCCCAGCCCTTGAGTGGAGGGGGGGGGGATCTTTGTGACTGAAGCACGTCCACCAGCGGATGGTGGTGACAGTGACCCTGAAGTCCTGGGGTCAAGTCATAAAAGGCCAGTTCATGGCAACTTGGGCTCTTTGAGCTCTGAGCGGCCATGTAAGACGTGCCACAGGGGCCCTGGCGCCGGCACTCTGGCTGACCTGCCCGGCCCCGCTGGCCTTGGGTGGCCCCGGCCCAGGTGCCATGCTTGTGAGTCTGCCTGCCACCTCGGCTGGATCATTGGGTCTGTCCCACGAGCCCGGTGCCACCCCAGCCCAGGCCACGCCCCTCCCACCAGGCCCCGCCCCCACCCCAGCGCCGGCACACAGAGTCC
>NW_021860163.1:0-1887 GCF_006229205.1 Suricata suricatta | reverse complement strand
GATGATCACTTAAATTCCAAAATGACTCTTTTCTAGGATATTTTGTTTAATTATTTAGGAAATAGGTCACCATTCTATTTCTTATTGTAATATTATTCCTCATAATGGACTGAATGATTTTCTTTCAGTCTTTTTTTTTAAATTATTTTGTGTGGCTGGCTTTTACTGACTATTCCTAAAGTACACTTAAAAACTTCAGATATTACAGGTTCCTAGTTAACTAAGTATGTACAATATAAATGGACTAGGAAAATAAATATATCCTTCCAATTTTATTCTACTTTACCACCTTCCTGGTATTATGAACATATTTTTCCTAATGAGGCAATGAAGCAGAATGTTATAGTGATGTGAGGAGCACATTATAAGCTTTTCTTTATCTTGATTTGGGATGAAATATCTGCATAAAAAATGGAAGGTATTTCCAAGTTTCTTACTGGCATTCAGAGAACTCTTTTATGCTAGCTTTGTTTTCTTATCTTTCCACCACATGGTATTAATTAGCTAGCTTCTCTGAAACATGGGCCACCTCTTATTTACACTGGAATTGCCAGGATCTATTACAGTGCCTGGAAGAGAGCAGATATTCAACCATAATTCTGTTTTCTTCCTGAGCCTCAATGTCACATCTTTGTCATAGACATAACAAAGATCATATATTACATTGCCATGAAAAAAGGTATACGTAAAACAAAAATTAACTTAAAAACTTTTCACTAATAAAACAATGCAAATCTTACTAGATTTCATTTTGTAGATACTTTTTATCCATTAAGATTCAGCTTAAAACATTTATTCTCTCTGAAGTTGTTCTGATTATCTAATTTTACATTATTCCTTCCCTTCCCACACTCCAATTTTCTTTTTAAGCAGTAAATAAATTTTAATGCCATTTCAGAAACAAGAGAGAGCTTAGTCCAATTTACACATTATGTGAAGGGAGAGGTCAAGGCCGTAAGAAACACAGTGGGAAAAAAAGGAATCTCTTGACTCTCGGGTAACTGTTCTTTTTGTGATTCTATACCATGAGGAACAGATTGACAAGTTATGTTAACAACGTTTCAATTTATTTATCTGTAAAATATGTGGACATTAAAAGAGACTGTCTAGAGAATGTTGTGTTTCAGGACTGATCACAATATGCATGCCATATTGATTCCGTAACACAACTGTTCATTCCTAAATATGTTACAAGTAAATTATACACCAGGGGAAATTCCTTCAGAAAAATGCATCTATATTAGCAGATGGCATTCTTCCATTTCATAAAGGAAAATGAAGCCATCAGGCATGACCAGCCTTAATCCTACTCTCCCAAGAAAATAAATATCAGTACTCTTTCCTATGATGCTAAGGTGAGGGGAAAGAAATCCTTATGTTTATTCCAGACAGATTTTGCATTCTCAGTGTTTAACCAAATCCTTTTCTGTCTTCTCTGGTACTTTGCTTTGTAAAGCAGTCCCGTTTTCTATTAAACATGCACCTTTCCTTTCTCTATTACCACATTTCCCACAAACATATCTACTTCTGTCTTCTAAATAAGACATCTCACCCCATACTCACCAATTGCTAGCATCTTTTCTTCCTCTTCTTTCCTCTTGGAAAGGTATCTCTATTTACTTTTCTTTTTCCCAACTTGATGTTTACTATTAATCCATTTGATTTAGGCATGTATCTAGGTTTTGTAAGATATGATCATCGATGTTATGTGTCAACCTGATTGGATCACAAGTGCCCAAATACTGGGCTAAATATTCTTTCTGAGTTTTTCTGTAAGGTGTGTTCAGATGGAATTAGCATTTGGATTGGTGAACTCAGTAAAGTGGTTTACCCTCCCCAATGTGAGTGGACATTATCTGGTCCCTTGAGGACCTGAATAGAGCAAAA
>NW_021860162.1:0-951 GCF_006229205.1 Suricata suricatta | reverse complement strand
CGTCTCTCTGTAAAACAAAATAAGCAAACGTTAAAGAGTAAAACAAGCCAAGCCATGGGGCGCCTGGGTAGCTCAGCTGGTTAAGTGCCAAGTCGGGACTTCGACCCAGAGCACGATTTCAGTCATGAGACTGAGCCCCGGGTAGGGCTCTGCATGGAGCATGGAGGAGCCTGAGGTCCTCTCTCTTCTCTCCCTTCTCAGCCCCTGTCCCCGACTCGCACTCACTCGTCACAAAACAGTGGGCCGGCCCAGACAGGTCTCCTTGCGAAGCAGTCATCTAAGCAGGGGTTCTGATCTGCAGCGTGGCTCCTGCCAGACCCTGAGCTCCGCGGGCAAGCCCCGTCCCCAGAGCCTGGCTCACGGTCACCACTCCCTGAGTGTCGAATGAAAGAGCGTAGTGTGGTTTGCATGCGCGTGTGCCCGGGCCTTTCCCTGAGAGTTTCTGGAGCGCCCCTCGGAGCCGCGGCAGGCTTGGGGCGTCGGCTCCTCCTGCGATAAGCACATGGGGGGCAGCGCCACTCACGTGTGCCCTCGTCCCGGGGCCGCAGGCCAGCAGAGTGGGCAGGCACGGCACTTGGCATCGCGCACACTCTGTGCCGGTGCAGTTCGCAACGCGTCCCCGTGCCACCTCCCCCTACTGCTGTGCCCCAAGGTCGCCCGCTTGGGAGCCACAGTTGTGAGTGGAGCCGGGGCCGTCCGGCTCCGTGTCTGAGCCCTGCGCTGCCATTCCTCGTGGCCTCAGAGGCAGAGAGTCCGGTCACCATTAACACCTGCGGCGGCAGCCCAGGCTGAGGCCGGGGAGGCCAGGGGTGGCACCCGCCAGGGGATGCGGGAGGGAGGGGTGCAGGCTCGGGCGGTAACTGCTGTGTCGGCAGCCCCTGCGCCCCGAGCGCCCCCAGCAGGCGAGGACACAGGCAGGAGTGTTGCAAGTTGTGTAGCCTGCTGCCCCCT
>NW_021860161.1:0-951 GCF_006229205.1 Suricata suricatta | reverse complement strand
AGTGAGGTTGTCCTAGGTTCCATTATAAATTTCCTCCAGTGTTTGTAACTCAGCTATAAAACAGACTCTGAGACAGGAACTCAACACATGGGGATTCAGCTCAGGAGTGCTTTATTTTTTAATTCAAATGTAGTTTAAATTGGTTCACCTGTTTCTAAGTGACAGGTGCATTTTAGAAACAAAATAAATGTGAGAATACTGTCTGTTTTTGCATTTCTGTAGCTGGAAATTAATTCTAAAATACAGTTTCTTTTTCAGATTGTTAGTTGGAGACAAGATATTACTGCTTAAGGGAGCGATATTAAAAACTGTTGAATAGGTAAGAAACAAACAGTGGACACACTGAAAATAACTCCTAGTGTCTCCTTGTAGGCATTTATTTATTTACTTACTTTTTTAAGATTAGCAACTTCCTATGTCGCCTTTGTCAGTATATCAGGTTGATAATAATTTTCTTGTTAAAATAACTTGGAGTGCATAAAGTTGGTGAAAGACCTAAGAAATGCAAAATGCATATTTACATGCATTGTCAGGGTTCTTTTTTCCTGAAGATAATTTAAATTCAATTTAATGTTTAATGTTACTCAAACCATGTAATTCAGTACCAGTTTCAGCACAATAATTCCCCAGATGAGGCTATATATAATTATATATCATATAATAGTCTGGCTGCCACTGCTTTTCTTTCACTTCCTGTGTCATCACCCTTCGTACAATTTTCTGTTTCCTGGTCTTACACATGGCTTGTACTGAATTTAATTTGACTTGGATAGCCTCTGCTATTTGATCATTTCCTTGGGGCACTAAATACAGTCTCTGCCCCAGAATTTTCAGTCACTGAAGCATCTCCTCACTTTATTTCTCCATTTTCATTCTTTTTTTTCCCCCTTTGGCTCCACAGATTTAATGTTAACACATATCAGTACAGTAGCTGATCCAAACAGACTTCTG
>NW_021860160.1:0-951 GCF_006229205.1 Suricata suricatta | reverse complement strand
CAGCACAGAGCCCTACACGGGGCTCAAACCCATGAACCGTGAGATCATGACCTGAGCCGAAGCTGGATGCTTAACCGACTGAGCCACCCAGGTGCCCCTCATCTCCATTTTTAAAAGTTTATCATTTCCTCCCTCCTGAAGCTCTCTGCTACACTGTTTCCGTGACACACTGTCCTCATTCTCACTCCCCATTCTTTCTGTGGCCTTCCTTCTCCTTCCTTCCCCTTCTCCTTTCAGACCCTTTCAGGGTCTCCCTCCGCCTGCCTCAGGGGTCTGCGTCCATCAGCATCCATCTAGAAGAACAGAAAGCACCTTTTGAAGAGAGAGTGTTTGATACAGGTGGTTGGTTCCACACACGCTGGGGAAGCTGACGGAATACGAAGCGGGTGTGGGGGTAGCCAAGTGGGTAATGGTGGGATCAGTAATTCCCACTCACGCCAAACGGCTGAGGAACTAAGGAAAAGGTGAGGTTGACCTCACCACCGAGGCTGGTGACCAGAAGTTCTCAGAAAGCCCTGCTCTGTGGTGCGGTACTCAGACCCTCCTGCGTGCTGCCCGGTGATGCGAGTAGGTCTGAGTGAGGCATCTCCGCTGGTGCTGGGGGTGAATGGAAAAGCCTGAAACTGGCACTGTGGCCGTCCTCTGTGACTGCTGTGACTTCAGTGGCAGCGGTAGCAATTAGAAGCAGGAGGAAAGTCCATTCTGTCCTCTTCATGCCTCCTGTTTCCCTTTAGTGGCTCTGTGGGCAGAAGCCTGCGGGAATCCATCTGGCAAGGGAGACTGGCCGTACCCTCGAAGAGCACAGCTGAAGGGTAGCCTGGGGGCTGAGGGATGGCGCACAAAGGACCAGCCTGGGGCTCTATCCTGGGCCCACTGTCCTCAAGAAGTACACTTCCTGAGTGGCCTCAGCTTTCTGGAAGTAAGCTCTCCCAGGCCTCACGGCTGCCTGTG
>NW_021860159.1:0-951 GCF_006229205.1 Suricata suricatta | reverse complement strand
ATCTTTAAGAATGAGCAGAAATACCTAGTTCATTGAACATTTTCTAAAACTAAACATGTTTTCTCAAACCTTTATGTACCCATCATAAACTTCATAACCCCATGACATAGGGGTTCCAAAGATTCCACAGATGAGGAAACTGAGGAATGTAAAGGGTTATTTAAAGTCAAAAATCAGGGGTGCCTGAGTGGCTCAGTCGGTTGGGCAGCCAACTTCAGCTCAGGTCATGATTTCACAGTTCGTGGGTTTGAGCCCCATGTCAGGGGAAAGAGAGCGGGGAAGAATGAGGGACACAGATCAAGGGAGACTACTGAATATTGAAAACGAACCATGGACTGAAAGGGGAGGGGGATGGAGGGAGGCAGTGATGGTCATGGTGGGGGGCACTTGTGGGGAGAAGCACTGGGTGTTATATGGAAACCAATTTGACAATAAACTATTATTAAAAAATACTTAAAAAATAAAGTAAAAAATCAGTGGAAAGCCAAGATTTGGACCTGATTAGTGATGTCACAGCCCACCGTCATTATCACTATGTTGAGCTATACTCCTCCTGCCCCACCCATGTTGGTCCTGTGGCCCAACCCACAGGGCATTTCTAAGTTCCAATAGGTACCCAATTTTTACTATACCAAAAGTGTTAGACAATATTTTCAGTTCTTTGGAACAGAGTATATCTCTAAATTCCAGGAGTTATCTTTATGAATTGAAAAGCATTAAAGGGAAATATTCCTTAGAAATAACAAGCCAGCTTTACCAATTGGGATAGAGCCAATTCTTGATTATCTGTGTTAATTAGTGAGGGTTAGCAGGGGACTGAAATCCTCCAGTATCCCACAAACTTGACTCTGAATTTCCAGATGATTGATCTCTTATTATCCTGTAATTTAGATCCCAGGCATTTTCAGAGGTAGCCTACATGAAAAAGAAAAACATGAAATGATTTAAAGA
>NW_021860158.1:0-951 GCF_006229205.1 Suricata suricatta | reverse complement strand
CATGCGACCTACAAAACTCTGATCACTTCATGCATGGTTCAAAGAATTCATAAAGGGCTATGAGGAGAGGATCTAAATATATACTACCCTTCACAACTTTTGCTGTGTTACACTAGGTATGTCATGTAGAATATAAAATAGTACCGGGGTCATGTACTGCTCAGACATGATAATGCCCTCAAAAGTAGTTCCTAACAAATGGGTTGCCTATGACATAGAATAACCTCACACTGGTGTTTCTCTGACTTTGCACAAAATTACACGTGGGCACCATCTGGCGTGTCACCAGCTCATGTTCCCAATGTCACTGGCAGGTATACATCATGCCCTCCCCTTCTGTGACATGAAGGTTACATAAAACTACTGTCACAGTGGTGACATCACACTGGAAAAAGATATATGAAGAGCTTTGTCAGGTTTGATGTTACCAAAGTTTCTCTGAGACAAACGTTTATCTTTCCCAGCTACACACTTATTCTGTGAAAAGGCTGTGATACAATCAACCTATGAACCTTCTAACAGAGCCATGATCAAAATGCAAGAATAAGCAATACTCCTCCAGCAATTGATAAACAATGCTAAAATGTTAATATTTCTTACAATGCTCAAGTGCTTTGATTTCTTATTTTGCTGTGCTTTTGTGGCATATGTGTGTAAATGTTGTTTGCAATTAGAAATGGAATAGTGCTCCCAAAGAGAATGAAATAAGAAAAGCCTGTGGAGCTTTTTGAAATAATAATATGAGGCAGATACTAGGAACACTCCATCAGCATCTCTGGAGGCTGCAATGAATCCATGAATTCAGAGTTTGAACTCTCACCTGCATGAAAGAACATGGAAAGGAAATTCCCTTGAGAGTAATCAGGGGAAGTGTTGGACGACATGTGCAGGACACAAAATACTAAAGACTCTGACATTCAAAGTCTTCATCCCAGGGTCTTCCCCTCAGTC
>NW_021860157.1:0-951 GCF_006229205.1 Suricata suricatta | reverse complement strand
TATGGAAAAGTTCCATTTGTAGAGCAAGTGCCATTTGTTACTAGACATTTCTGGAGGAAACTTTTAAAGCAGAGTAACTGAAAAATCTTTTTTCCTTGGGGCACCTGGGTGGCTCAGTTGCTTAACCATCTGACCTTGGCTCAGGATATGATCTCGTGGTTCATGAGTTTGTGTCCCATATGGGGCTCTCTCTACTGCCCGTAGTGGAGCCTGCTTTGGATCCCCTGTCTCCCTCCTTCTGCTCCTCTCCTGCTCACTCTTTCTCTCTCTAAAATAAACAAGCATATAAAAGATATGCTTTTCTTATTTACGCAAACATATCATATGGCATTTTAGGAATCATGATTTAAAAAAAGAATTTCTATTCGCATAATATTGCTTCATAGTTTCAGGTACCAACAATTCACTTCTTAAATAATACTGAATATTAGACCACTACAAAAAAACTCAGAATGAAAGAAATACACATGCAGTTTACACATCGGTGTTTTTTCTTCATCGTCCTCTCATTATCCAAACTTCCTTACTCTGTCTTTACCTGAGTTAGGACAACCAAGAGCAATTCACTACGGAAAGTCTTACCTGGAGAGCAACTTTGGGAGGAAGATGCTGATGTGTGGTCTTCTTGATAACTGGATACTCGCTGGTAATGCCTATGTATAAGAAAGGGTGATAAATAATATTACAACTTCAATACTGATATGAAAGACATTTACCAAAGATATCAAATTCTTAAGAGTATTTCAAATAATATTAGAGCCAATACCAAAACTTGAATTACCCCATATACTTCAAATGTGTACGTTCTATAAACTTTTCATTAAGCATGTAGCTAAAAAAAAAAAAAAAAAACACCACATGATGAACCAGTCATACATTCAGGACATGGTAGTTTAGTCAATTAGAATTAACAGGCCAAAATGCAATGTGTTTTGAACTCAGGAGTCCTAG
>NW_021860156.1:0-951 GCF_006229205.1 Suricata suricatta | reverse complement strand
TTTGTCCACAGCACAGCAAGATCTGCTTCCAGAGGATCAGTGGGGTTCCTGTCATATTGAGTTCATACAATCTGGAGTCTTCAAACCCAGCTAGAGCTCCTGAGATAAAACATGAAGAGTACTGTGCCGCCAGGTGGGCATATGGCTTGGACACAGACAGGGCGAAGGCAGGGTTCTGACGGAAGTCTGGGACCCACAAGTGCAGACTGGTCTCCCTTTGTGAGGGCTCCCTGAACAGGGGCTGGTGGGAAGTCCATCTCCAGGGACTAGAGAGTGGGCTGATGCCAATATTTCCTCCCACCAATCAGCAGGGACAGACTTCAGCCAGCAGCACAGCGCCCACCAGCGGGAGCTGAGCCTCTAACACCAAGCCTCCCCCACCCCACCTGCTTTCCTCAGGTGCTTCCTTACCAGGGAAAGGAGAGCAGCAGAGCGCCCCTCCCCCCAAAGCCCAGCATAAACCCACACACTCACCAAGTCTACTAACCATATAGTGAGGCATAGCTTCAGATCTAGCAAAAAAGGAATTAGCCTCTTTCAACAAGCAGACTGAACTCATCTAGCTAAAACACACAACACTGTAGACAAGGTCCGAACACTCCTCACTGGAGGCAAGGAGAAACTCTGTAGAGGACTGACAAGAGGGACAGAGCAGCCAATACAGGACAGCACAGTGCACACAGCTCACACAAGAAATGCTTCCTGAAGTGTCAGGCCCTGGACAGAATGTGAAGTCTTCTTAATAAAGCCACTCCTCTAGAAACAGAAAACATAACAGGATTTCCTAAAACACAGAAGAAGGCAGAGACAGACATACACCATGATGGCGGAATTCATCCCAAAAGAAAAATGATGAAGTCATGACCAGGGTTATTATTAAAACACATATAAGTATTGTAGGAAAGTGGATGGACCTTGAGGGTGTCATGCTGAGCGAAGTAAGCCAGGCAG
>NW_021860155.1:0-951 GCF_006229205.1 Suricata suricatta | reverse complement strand
CCCCCCCACCCCCACCCCAGTTGAGGAAGCGAGCTCCTGCAGACTTCTCTAGAAAGGGCCTCGAGTCCCAGAGGTACCACGGAGACTCATCCTTTTGGAAGGACACATCTGGAAGGTTTTTTGTTGGGGACACTGTCCTGCAGTGGCCACGCGGGGTCTGGGTCGACTCTGGGAGGATTTAGATAGATTTGCCTTTGCTGAACTGTTGCACCAGCGGGTCAGGCAGGGCGCACTGGACTGGGGGGCCTTGGTGCAGAGTTAGTGGGGCCTCTTGAACCCCAGCCGCCTGCTTTTCACCTTCCACGTCGGCCTCGGCTGAGTCTGCCTGCGTCTCTGAGCAGCCGCAGAAGGGGCCTCCGGAGCTCAACTTTTGTTGAGCGAATGTGCCAGCAAATACTAGAGACACCAGGCATTCTCTCTGGTCATCTGGTTTGCAGATGAGGAAACTGAGGCATAAGGAGGTCATGTGACTTGACTGGTATTCTTCAAGCTACTCACTGTTGGAGCAGGGCTTCCCTCCAGGGAGAGGACTCCTGAGCCCTGGATGGGGCTGAAGAGGGACAGTCTCCAGGCTACGGCCAGAGGAAATCCAGAAAAACCCAGTTTGACAGCTGCAAGGAAACAGGTTTTATCAACAGCTTACAGGAGCCTGGGTACAGATTCTTCCCCACTGAGCTTCCGGGTGGGGACACAACCCGGCTGACCGCTGAAGACAAGGTTTGGGAGACCCCATCCCGTGCACACCATGCATGCAATTCACTCTATGAGCACTTGTTCCTTGGTTTCAACTACTTCTCCTGCCCCGTGGTGTCTGGTTTGGGAGTGGTGGGTGAGTGAGTGCGTCTGCAAGCATGTTTTCTCGTGGTGAATCATGGTGGGCGGGCACTGGAGGCAGGGACAGGCTCTGAAGACAGGAGCTCGGGTGCCTGCCTGAGATGGGGAACTTCAGAC
>NW_021860154.1:0-951 GCF_006229205.1 Suricata suricatta | reverse complement strand
TTTTTTGAATCTTTAAATAATCAGTGTGCATTCTATATACAAAATAATAGACTGATAGTTATTTAAAGAAAAACTGGAAGAAATGTCACTAGATGTTAATTCTTTGTGCCCAATTCTTTGTTGCAGGAATATGGATATGTTGAGCTTTTTATTTTGTCCTCCAATCCCAATCTACTCTTTGTCTTTTCAAGCTCTTTCTGCACTGAGAGGCTGAGCCCTTGGACTTGGTTACCTGGTTTCCTTATCTGGTTTTAGATGGTTGAGTTCAGCCAATGGGAGGCCTTGGGAGGGGAATCACAGGGCAAGGGAGAAGACTGACATATTTGTCCCCCATCCCTCTCATGGTTGGCATCATTTTCTGTTAGTCTTTGCCACCCTGCACCATGGCAGCTCCCATTAGGGAATCCCCTATGGTAGGACTCCATCTTTCCACAGCTCCAGTAGTGCTCTTACCTTCTGTGGTCCTTCCAAGTAAAGAGTGGTAATACTTTCCTACTGTTCATACTCTGTGGGTGCCTCACATACATTGCCCATGTCCTTACTCTGGTGAAAATTTCTAGAATTTTCCCAGCTGCATTCTGTGTATGATAGAACAGATAGAATAAGTAATAAATGCCATTTTGTTTTGTATTTTCTGATATTTTTAAATAAGAACAAATTGCATTTTTTCCATAAATTTATTGTGACAGCCTATAGGTTTTTATTTTAACATTGGAGCTGTATGAATACGACTCAATTCTAAGGCCCAAAAATGAAAACTACTACAGTAAATAGCAAAAAAAAATTATGCACGTAAATATAGCATTTGACAAAAATCCATTTATTTTATTGTGTAAAAAGATAGAAATTATTGATTGATTTAACTAATGGTTTAATTTAAAAGTACTACTGCTACTTAGTATCGTTTTTCATATTGTAGGTGAGATAAAGCAGAATAGAGTTTTAAGCATC
>NW_021860153.1:0-951 GCF_006229205.1 Suricata suricatta | reverse complement strand
GCTACCCTTCACTGGCAAGGACTGTTTCCTGCTGTTTCAGCCTGTCCTGGTGCAGATTGTACTCTGAGTTCTGGTCTTTAGAGCAGTGCTCTTACTCAAAGGCAGAGGTTTTGAAAACGTATTAAAAAGTAGCAGAACCACTTCTCCAGCTAGACTTTTACACCAAACTTCGATGTCTACACAGGGTGTATTGGATTTTTTTTTTAGTGGGGGGAAGGAAGCCCGTCCCTCACTTCTTATCCATGACGCCTCTTTGCAGAGGCAGTCCTAGAATACAAAGGCTCCGAAGTCAGGCTGCCTGGGTTTGAATCCACTTCTGGTACCCACTCTGTGGCACTGATCAAGCCCCCTAATATCTCTGAGGTTGGGTTTTCTCATCTGCTAAATGGGGTAATAGCAATATGATCTTTTGAAAAAAAAATTTTATTTTGAGATCAGGAGAGCACGAACAGGGGAAGGGCAGAGAGAGGGAGAAAGAATCTCGAGCAGGCTCTGCGCTGTCCGCACAGAGCCAGACGCAGGGCTCAAACTCCCAAACCCTGAGATCATGACCTGAGCCAAAGTGGGAATCTTAACCCACTGAGCCACCCAGGCGCTCCAGCCGTTTGGACTTTTAAAGGTTGTTAGGATTAAAGGGAACGAAACATCTTAAACTTTTGGCATCATGCCTGGTATATGGTAAAGCCTCGGGAAATCTGAGATGGTTGGAAAGCCGCCCTCATTTTCTCCGATAAACGTGCAAGAAGTTCCGCCTCTTCCAAGACTCGGACATAAAAGTAACACACAGGCACACTCAGGGCAGCGCCGAGATGCGTACACGGGAGCCACGTGCAGGGCGTCTTGGGGAGGGCGGGCAGGGCAGAGATGGCGCGCTCCGTGTGTGCACACCGGTCTTGAGGACGGAGCAGGGCAGGGCCCGACAGCCCTGGCCGTGCTGCAGCTCCGGGGCGG
>NW_021860152.1:0-1887 GCF_006229205.1 Suricata suricatta | reverse complement strand
GTTACATGCAGAACTCTATACATATGGTGATCTCTAAGAATCATGAATCCAGGAACTTATGCCTTGACCCTTGGGAGTCTAGCCGTTCACATGTGACAACACATTAGATGGTATCATAGTGACAACGTTAGAGATAACACTGCCATGTATGTTGCCTTCCACAGGTGAACAAACGCATTTCCAAGGATTCCAGAAGCCAACATGCCAAAGGTAAAGTCAAGTCACAAAGCTTGAATAACAAGTATATTTCTTTGCTTTCGAGTTCCTCTTGCATTTTGCTGGTGGTCACAGGTTATCTTAAACAAGGTGATTATAAGTAACTAATTTCATAAAGATGCTCACCCATCTTACAGCTTTTTATCGCCTTACCTTATTGATGAAGAAATTGATTGTGAGAATTCATATTCCATGGTTGTGCGATCTCAGAAAGAAATTGCCTTGAAACATATGGGTTGCATTAAATATATAGCTAAGTTATTTCTCCAAGCATATCCCCAGTAAAATCACAAGATAGAAATCTAATTTTAAAACGTTGATTAATTCATATGAAAACAGACTTTAAAGCTTTAGGCAAAGCAACTCAATTTGGAGATGAAGATACAGGTAGGAAGCTGAAAGGAAAGAATCAATTTCAGTAGTGCTGGAAGCACACATGGAGGACAGCCAAAGACACTTAATTGGATCATACACATTATAGCTTCTCTCATCATCTTCCTGTGCCTCCGTCTTCTCTCACAATGTCCAATTGGGAAAGATGACAATTCCGTGATTTACACTTCCCAGTACTTGAAACGCACCGAATTCATCTTTTATGTGTCTAATGCTGTATGCTATAACGTATTATTAACATCACAGTTTCCTTAATGGGAAGGTATAACAGTTAGGGTCCCAACAGGAAACAGATGGCACACCCAAATGAGAACAATTTAAGTAAGTTTATTTGCAAAGCACTATTTACTGAGCTGCATGGGGTAGAGGCATGACGTGGGGACTGGGGCCAACAGCAGTGGCCTTGTCACTGCCCTTAGGCCCAAAGGGATGAGGGGACAGTTAGAGAAAACCAGAAGAAGAATGTCACCTTGAGAGGAGCAGTGACCATTAGTTGAGGGACACCACCAGCCCAAGTGAGCCTCATGGGAGGGAATTCAAGGGAACACGTGCCCAACTCCCTCTCCAGCCTACCTCTGAATTCCTGTGGGGGCTTCCTGATGGCTGAACCCAGTCAGAAAGAAAGAACAGGGCAGCCACCATGTGATCAATGCCGGCTGGTCCCCACAGATGGAGAGTGAGGTGGAGCAGGATGGAGAAGGGAGAGGGTGAACGGGCATGGAGAAAACACCCGCAATAGGAAGCATGGGGAAAGGAGCAGCCAGCATAGCAAAGACGCAGGCTCTGCCACTCCCTTGCTGTGTGGCCTTCAGTAAGTCACCTGACCTTTCTGGTCTTACTCTCTTCTTTAAAATGTGAAGTGGGCAGAGGTTTTATAAGTATCCGATTAAGTAGCATTAGCACAGCCGGACAGACCCCTACCAGTCCCAAAGTCCTCAAAGTGCAGAAGCTTCCATATCAGTGCCTCTTTAGTCCTTAAACATGTCAGGACCTTCAATGTGTGCAGCACTTGATTCAGAGTGCTGCTCCTTAAACTGATGTAGAAACAGCAGGCGAGTTATGTGAACATAGTATTTTCACACCTCTTGACAGAGAAAGGGACTAGAGCGCACAGGGATCCCAGATCAGACCATAATCATCTGATATGCAAATGTCCACACCCCTCTAGAAGCTTCAGGGGCATTCATTAAGAAGTGAGTCCTAGAGAGACAGCAGACAAAAAATGAGCCTCAAAACTCCTTTCTTTGTTACACAGTTCACTGTAGACATCCAACTTCA
>NW_021860151.1:0-951 GCF_006229205.1 Suricata suricatta | reverse complement strand
TGTTTTCCTTGTTGGGGTGTTTGCTTATTTAATACATTCTGTCAAGGACAGAAAAAAAAGTGATTAAAAATACATATATATAAATTTAAAAAACAAATTACATAAGAATGGGCAAATTCTTAGCATAGAGGAGGAATGGATACACAGAAAGATCCCTGGATCTTTCTTTTTCTGTAAGTACCTGCATGAGGGAAGAAAGAATAGGCAACAGGTTATCCGCTTCTGGAATATGCTGGAAGATGGAGGAAGGTGGCTGAAAGAGAGAACCTCCAGTTAACAAATTACTGGAAAGGGGAGATGCTGCCCGGGTGGGAGGTGGGGAGGTGGGCGCAAAAGATGTACTCAGTGGGGTGACCCCGACATAGCCCTTACTTTTAGTCTTGGACCTAGACATCCCTTCACTGAGATGTCCGTTCTCTTGCCCGTTCAACACATAGTTGTGTTTTCTGAGCAACTCCTGTGTCCTATGCACTGGTCACCAGTCTGGGGCACAGGAGTAAATGCTTCTGGGGATGTGCATTCTGCTGGGGGAGACAGACAATAAAAATAAACATAAACCGGGGCGCCTGGGTGGCTCAGTCGATTAAGCATACGACTTCGGCTCAGGTCATGAGCTCATGGCTTGTGTGTTCAAGCCTGTGAGTTCGAGCCCAGCGTCAGGCTCTGAGCTGTCAGCACCTGCTTTGGATTCTGTGCCTCCCTCACTCTGCCCCTCCCCCACTTGTGCGTTCGCTCTCTCTTGCTCTCTCTCACTCTCTCAAAAAATGAATAAACATTTTAAAAAATTTTTAAATAATAAAATAAAATTTTTAAAAACATATAACAAGAACAAGACCAGCAGGGGGCGATACACACTGTGTAGACAACTAAAGTGCGGATGGACTGGAAGTCACAGGATAGAGGTGGGGTTCCGTTCTGGGCAGAGGGTTCAGGGAAGTGACCTGTGGGGGT
>NW_021860150.1:0-951 GCF_006229205.1 Suricata suricatta | reverse complement strand
AAAAAATGAATCATAAGGAATTAAAAGAAGGCAAGAGAACTGTTACTAATAATATGTTTGGCACACTTCTTGGCGCTATATTACACCAAAATCAGTTGCGTGCTTATAAATGCTATCTGAAGGACTTTTCAGGGGGCTCTCTGGTGTCTCTGTATAAGGGAAACTGATCTTAAAGGATCAAGGCCCTGCTCTTATGACCTCATTCAACTTCAATTACTTCCTTTGAGTGCCCTCTCTAAATACAGCTGCATAGGGCTTAGGGCCTCAAAATGAATTTGTGGAGGGGGGGCAGGGACAGACATTCTGTCTGTAACAAGTATGTACGCCCTGAAAGAAGGTGAGAAGCTGGCTGCCTGTCCTGCACTCAGAAAAATTGAGGTATTCTTAACTACTTTTAGGTCAAATGTCTTTTATTAAAGAGAATAGAGCCTTTGAATAACTCAGATTAAGGGCTTTAAGTCTCACGGAAAACAGAGACTGAAGCCAAAATTCCAATGGATTTCATGGGAACTAGAAAGCCACCAGGGACCAAGGCTGCTCTATGTTTATAGTCCGTGGGGCAGATTCTTTATATGGTGCTCTAAGTTGGGCACACAATGAAAGACAGGTCTCAAACAGTCACTAAGCATGAAGTTACTTGTGTACCTCTCACAAAATATTCCGTTCATTCATGCATTAATATATATCCACACATTTACTTAGCATGAAAACTGAATGGTGAAATATAAAAGTCCAAAATAAAATTAAGTTCTGTAAACTAATGTTTAATCTAATTTTATAAAACAAATATACCAAACCTGACATTGAGTCATGAGTTGCCAAATATAGAAGGTACATTTCGGGGCCCCTGGGTCAGTTAAGTGTCCGACTTCAGCTCAGGTCATGATCTTGCGATTTGTGGGTTTGAGCCCCGTGTCAGGCTCTGTGCTGACAGCTCGGAGCCTGGAGCCT
>NW_021860149.1:0-951 GCF_006229205.1 Suricata suricatta | reverse complement strand
GGTCATAGTAGACAATTTCCAGCTCAAGGTTAAGAAGCTTTTGCAATTATTATTTTCCTTAAAGTATGCTGGGCTCCTTCCTCAGTGGGGTGGTGACCTTGTTATAACTGGAAGACCCCAGTAAAGGCTGAACACTTCCGCTTAGAGGAAGGGAATATGGGTGTAAAGTGGGACTCAGAGAGTTTCTGTTCAAAGTGCAGAAAGGAGGGCTCATGGAGATTCTGGAAGCCGTCCTGGCCCACGCTGCACCCTCTAGTGGTGGAGTCTTGGACTGTGTCACCCTAATGGTGACTCTCTTTTCTCCATTGCTGCAAAGCAGACTGTGGTCTTGTTATCTAACTTAAATTACCGTCTACCAAACTAAATCACTGTGGTTGCTGAAAATGGCCGTAGGAGGCTGTGTTCCTCCGTCTGAACTGATGATTTTTGCTCAGAGTGGTGAAGGATCGGGCTCCCAGGCATCTGAGCAGCCTGAGCCTTTTTCTTCTAGGGAATGGAGATTGAATAGCCTAGTTAAGATCCTGGCCTTTGGAGCTCTGCTGCCTAAGTTCAAATCCTAGCTCCACACCTTACTATCTATATGAAAATGTTTAACTTCCAGTGCCCCTTCATCTGCAAACTAGCGCTTACACTAGTTAGAGTCTATCTCATGGGTTGTTGTGAGAATTAAATGAGTAAAGGGTATTACCTACTTTGAACCGAGCCCATGACTACTTTTATATTCAATTTTTAACCCATATGCCCCAGGCTGATACCTGCATTGAAATATGTACTCGAGCTAGCTTCAAAAATGATCTCAGTAGGTGGAAATGCCACTTAGACCCAAACCTAAGGTGTTATCCCACCAAGCTGTAATCAGTTCTTGAAAATCAAGTCAGGTTTTAGATGGAAAACCGCCTAAATATTCAACTTTTAAAGGAAAGGACCTCCCGAGGCAGTGATTCTCAGAGC
>NW_021860148.1:0-951 GCF_006229205.1 Suricata suricatta | reverse complement strand
GCTCCTGAGAGAGGAGTCCAGCCTGCCCGCTTGCCCCGAAGGGCAGAGGAGTAGATAGGCTCTAGTCATTCATTCATTTTATTCTTTCTCTTGCCAGAGCACCTCCCCACAACAAGACCCTGAGCCTGGCTCTGAGGATACAGGGTGACTAATAAACACATGAACTGGTTTTATTGAGCAACTGCTGTGTGTCAGGTCACATTACCCATGGGGCATAGGAACTTCACGCGTTGCTTTATAGATGAGGCTCTTGAGGTTCACGCCTGGAAGTTGTGCAACAAGGTTTGAACTCAGGCAGGGCAGTGCTCGCTGCCTGTTTTGAGCTGTGCTGGGTGCCAGCCCAGGAAGAGCTTCTGGCCGTGGGTGGAGTTGCCACTGTCCGCAGAGACCTCTCACACGGTGTGATTCTTACTCTGAGAAGGAGGGGAGAGGTGAAGTCCACAGGAGCCCAAACTGTGTGGTCAGTTTGCCAGAGTCCACGGAGTTCAGGAAAAATGTGCTCAGGGCTCTGGGCTGGAGTGTGGAGCTGAGAGACAGGTCCAGTGGGGCGAGGACAGTTGGGATCAGCGGTGTGGAGCCCTGAGGACCCTGGAGCCGCTGTGGGCCAAGTCTCGTGTTGTCTGGGCCGTGCTGCCACCTGTTCTCTGACTGAACCCCTCTGCTGGCAGAATTTTCTTCTGTTTAAATGCTGGTGAGCCTCAACTCTCTGTGGTTCATACTCTGTGTTCATTTTGTATGAATCATGCAGTACATATTTATTGAGCACCTGTTATGTGCCTCACACGTAACATTCTAGCAGTTGGAGACACACCGGTGGATGAAATGGACCAATATCTCTGCCTTCTTTGAGCCACGTCCTGGTGGGAGAGAAGGTGTTAAACTAGAAATAAACATATTACTGGCTATATTAGGTGATAGAGCCTTTGAAAAAAATACAGCAGGCAAGGTAGC
>NW_021860147.1:0-951 GCF_006229205.1 Suricata suricatta | reverse complement strand
TTGAGACGGCTGCAAAGCCGGGAGGGGTCGCAAAGCCAGTGTCCCCGGGGGCTGGCAGGTAAAGTGTCCGAGTGCCCGAGTGGCACTGGTGGGGCCTGGGGACTGAGTGAATTGGCCCAGTGACCTCAAATGAGAAACACACAAACCAACCTTTGGAAGGACCGACAGCCTTGTCTCTGGGCTGGATCCAGGCGGCACGTGCCGGTCGGCAAGCCCTGCTCTGCCGCTCAGAGGCCGTCCCGGCACTGTGGCCCGGGGCTGGCTGGCCCAGGTGGCTCTCCCGGTCAACCTTGCCCTTCTCTGCTCAGCAGAGGACCCTGGGAAGGAGGTGCGAGGTGGGGAGAGGACAGGGGGGCGGGTAGGCCTTACCTTAGCCTTGTGTATCTGTTCCCTGGTTTAATGAGGCAGCAGGTGCTCACTGTAGAGGGAAGCCCAGAGAAGGAGGAAGAGTGCGGTCTAGACCCTCGCCAGCCTCAGACAACGGCGGGGCCACGCTGGCCTCCCGCTCTGTCCGAGGGAGGGTGTGCTGGCCTCTCACCCTGGCTGCAAAAGCTTTGGCTCTCCTCCCAGTGAGAGACAGTCAATGCCCAGCCCTTGAGTGGAGGGGGGGGGGATCTTTGTGACTGAAGCACGTCCACCAGCGGATGGTGGTGACAGTGACCCTGAAGTCCTGGGGTCAAGTCATAAAAGGCCAGTTCATGGCAACTTGGGCTCTTTGAGCTCTGAGCGGCCATGTAAGATGTGCCACAGGGGCCCTGGCGTCGGCACTCTGGCTGACCTGCCCGGCCCCGCTGGCCTTGGGTGGCCCCGGCCCAGGTGCCATGCTTGTGAGTCTGCCTGCCACCTCGGCTGGATCATTGGGTCTGTCCCACGAGCCCGGTGCCACCCCAGCCCAGGCCACGCCCCTCCCACCAGGCCCCGCCCCCACCCCAGCGCCGGCACACAGAGTCC
>NW_021860146.1:0-951 GCF_006229205.1 Suricata suricatta | reverse complement strand
AAACTAACCTTTAACCTAACCCGATATTCTGATTTTATTAATCAAATGTCAGGTACTTTATCTGCAAGATTAATTACTCCAACTTCTTTCCAATAAGCCATTTTACATTTGCCCAAGACTCAATTAGCATTTTTGACCTTGAAATGTCAGTTTTGTTACAGACCTGTATTGTGAAAATTAATGTCTGAAAGTTTTTTTCAGTGTAGTAATAAGAATTTTATAACAATGTGATACTTTTGCTATTATGTGAATAAATTATTGTTTTACATTAATGCAAATGTCCTTTTTTCAGGTTGCATGGCATTCACACTAGATAATTTACATTGTATATTGTTGCTTTCTAAGATAAATATTGAATATTTTTCAATTCCAAACAAATTTCATAAATATTCTCTACTCTTCAATCATTTATTAGCTTGGCAATATTTGCTCTTCATCTACTATGTACCAAAACATTTTACAGGGGAAGTTTTTATAAAGTCTGTACAACTAATACCATACATATGTTATTCATCGTGGAATTGGGTTTATATAAAGCAAATATGAACAGACCTAAAAAGGAGAAATAGACAGCAAGACAGTAATAGTAGGGAACTTTAGTACCCCCATTTTCATCAATGGATACATCATCCAGATGGAAAACTAATAAAGAAACAATTGACTTAATTGACACATTAAACCAGATGTACCTGACAGACATTTATAGATACTTTATCCAAAAAAGCAGAATACATGTTTCTCAAGCACACATGAAACTCTTGCCAGGATATATGTTAGATCACAAAACAAGACTTAATAAATTTAAGAAGGTTGAAATCATACCGGGCATCTTTTCCAACCACAATGGTACAAAACTAAAAGTCAATCATAGGAAGAAAACTGGAAAATTTACAAGTTACAGCAATCAAACAACATGCTTATGAGCAACTAATGAGTTGAAAAATAAATCAA
>NW_021860145.1:0-951 GCF_006229205.1 Suricata suricatta | reverse complement strand
AAATTTTTTTAAGTTTATCGATCTTGAGAGAGAGAGACAGAATGAGCAATGGAGGGGCAGAGAGAGAGAGAGAGAGAGAGAGAGAGAGAGAGAGAGAGAGAGAGAGTCCCAAGCAGGCTCCACGCTGTCCATGCGGAACCCCAACGTCAGGCTCAACTCACGAACCATGAGATCATGACCTGAGCCGAAACCAAGAGTCCGATGCTTAACTGACTGAGCCCCCCAGGTGCCCCAAACTTTGGCCAACCTGTATGTTCCTCCTTGTTTTTCCTGTCTCTGCCTTATCTCTCATTTCCCCATCTGTCTCCGCTTTGCCAGCATCTCCATTCTCTTCCCTCTTGTAGCGTCTCAGGAAGATAGACCATGAAAACCTCACAGCACGCGGCTCTGTGTGGTTGCCAGACTAGGCTCGTCGAGTGCGAGCACTGGGTGTATTTCCATCCCCAGGCCACGCAGCCCGTCTTGCACACAGCAGGCCCCCAGTAAGTGTCTGGGGCCCGGGGAGAGTGAGCCCCACAGCGGATCTGGTGCAGGGCAAATGTAGGTGCTCTTTCGGTTGGTAATAAGTCAAGTGCTGCTTTATCTAGGGGAAATCTTGTAAGATTTTCCCCACTTAATAATGCCGGTTATAGGAAGGAATGTTATAAAGTAGCCTTTTGAAAATTTTATCCCGTCTTTTTAAAAATTAACACTCTTTTTCTTGCAGCTCGGAAAAACAGCCATCATTTTGAATCTGACGTTGAAGAGAATAAAGCACTGATTTATCAGTTCCGCCCAGTTTATACTGGAAATATTTCTTCATTTCAGCAAAGTTATATATTTGATTGAAAGCCTGCTGCGTGTTAACAGAGGAATCTGGAATAATTCCACCATTAAACTGTTGCAATAACTTGCTCCTCACGGCAACCATGGAAGGCCACAGAGCTTCCTTTTCTATAATGTTACTGGTTC
>NW_021860144.1:0-951 GCF_006229205.1 Suricata suricatta | reverse complement strand
GGCTCTGTGCTGACAGCTCAGAGCCTGGAGCCTGCTTCAGATTCTGTGTCTCCCCTGCTCTCTGCCCCTCCCTCGTTTGTGCTCTGTCCTGAAAATAAATTTTTAAAAAAAATTAAAAAAATTTTTTTAATACTCTCTTCCCAAGTGTTCTATAAACCAGACTGAAGAGTAACAAAAAGCTAAATGTCTCAATAAAGATTTTTTTTTAACAAGCAGGGCTATAGCACTCCTATCGTTTCTCAGGACACCTGACAGATCACCTGATCTACATCATACAGGAAAAAAAAAATCAAAAGCCACATAAAATCTGAGTCATTCTATATGCTGTCCTTGATTCCTAAAAAAGCAATCAGAAGAGAACTTCCAGAACCATACTTATCCACTTACCAAAATCTACAGATTTACTCTTCTACTTTGCTTGAACTTTCTGGGTCAAGAAGTCTAACTCCTCGACTTTGAAAGTAAGTACCGTGCCCCTACCTTTCAAGAGCATTGCTCCAGTTAGGCCCAATTCTCTCTTCTCTATCATCAATTTCCTAATATCTTCCTTCATATGAAACTAACCATTAGTGTGTGTGTGTGTGCGCGCGCACGCACGTGTGCATTTCCAATCATTAGAAAACAAACGATAACAATGAACGTACAACCTTTTTAGGTTATGGCCAGTTTCTCTGATTCCCTTTTTGCAAAAGGTCACAAAAGAGGTGACAATACTCTGTTTTCAAGATTCTTCAACTCAAATTGAACATATTCTTTTTTTTGCCATAATATTTTATTGTCAAATTGTTTTCCATACAACACCCAGTGCTCTTCCCCTTAAGTGCCCTCCACCATCACCACCACCTCTTTTCCCCCCTCCCCCTTCCCCCTCAACCCTCAGTTCATTCTCAGCATTCAATAGTCTCTCAAGTTTTGCATCCCTCTCTCTCCCCAACTCTCTCTCCCTCCTCC
>NW_021860143.1:0-951 GCF_006229205.1 Suricata suricatta | reverse complement strand
GGATTAGAATTAAGAAAAAAAACCATTTAAAAATGTTTACATTTTTTAAAAATAAAACATTGGTGAGACAGTGGGTGACGTTTAAACATTAACTGGAGGGGTACCTGGGTGGCTCAGTCAGTTAAATGTCCGACTTCAGCTCAGGTCGTGATCTCATGGTTCGTGGGTTCGAGCCCCATGTCAGGCTCTATGCTGACAGCTAGCTCAGAGCCTGGATCCAGTCTTCAGATTCCGTGTCTCCCTCTCTCTCTGACCCTCCCCTGTTCATGCTGTCTCTCTCTCTCTCTAAAATAAATAAAAACAGTAAAAAAAACAAAACAAAACACTAACTGGAGTTTTGAGGGTCCTAACAAATCATTGTTAATTTAAAAAAGTGGTTACTCATAGAATTATAGGTCTATTTAAAAAAGGATTATTATCTTTTACAGAAACATGTAGAAGTAATGTCGGGGGCGCCTGGGTGGCTCAGTCGGTTGAGCAGCCGACCTCGGCTCAGGTCATGATCTCACAGTTCGTGAGTTCGAGCCCCGTGTCAAGCTCTGTGCTGACAGCTCAGAGCCTGGAGCCTGCTCAGATTCTGTGTCTCCTTCTTTCTATCCTTCCCCTGCTCACTCTCTTTCTCTCAAAAATAAATAAACATTAAAAAACATTAAAGAAAAAAGAAATCATGTTGGATGAAGTTACATGATATCTGAGGTTTGTTTCAAAATAATCTGTGTATGTGAAGAATGAGAGAAAGGGAAATAGTGGGGGGGGGGGCAGGCAAGACCAGGCTGGCCGCATGCTGGTAACTGTCAAATCTAGATGCTGGGTAGATGTGCACGAGTTTCTCAACTTTTGCATGTTCAACAACTTCCGTAACAAAATGTTTAATAAATAATAAGTAAATGCTGCTTTGTACAAAGTCCTTAAACACGTAGCAGACAGGGAGTGGGTTGAGGGAATGGATTT
>NW_021860142.1:0-951 GCF_006229205.1 Suricata suricatta | reverse complement strand
GGGGGGAAATTCAAATATCCAGGCAGCATGATCAAAGATAGGCGGCCACGAGTAATATTTAGTGGTGCAGTAGTCTTGACTCCTAATTGCTGCATTGAGACTGATAGGAAGAGGGGCGCCTGGGTGGCTCAGTTGGTTAAGCGTCTGGCTTCCAGCTTCAGCTCAGGTCATGATCTCATGGTTCGTGGGTTCGAGCCCCATGTCGGGCTCTGTGCTGACAGCTAACTCAGAGCCTGGAGCCTGCTTCAGATTCTGTGCCTCCCTCTCTCTCTGACCCTGCCCTGCTCATACTGTCTCTCTCTCTCTCTCTCAAAAATAAATAAAAAACATTAAAAAAATTAAAAAAAAAGAGAGACTGGTAGGAAGTAACCACATTGATGAGTTGGGACAATATTGTAGTTGGTTTGAATGCCAAAGTAAGAACTTAATTTTTCAAGGATTTTCTATAGTTGAAAGTTTTTAAACAAAGAAAAGGTCTTTTTGATGTCAAAGTATGTTTCTTTTTTTTAATGTTTATTTATTTATTTTGAGAGGGAGGGAGAGAGAGAGACAGAGACAGAGAGACAGAGAGAATGAGAATGAATTGGCAGAGTGATAGAGAGAGTGAACAGAGAGTTCCAAACAGTGTGAAGCCCAATGTGGAGCTCGGACTCATGAACGCTGAGATCATGACTTGAGCCAAGATAAAAAGTTGAATGCTCAACCAACTGAGCCACCCAAGCACCTCCCCCAAAAAGACATTGTTAGTTGAATATTCAGTTGCTTGTAGTCAATGCTTCCTAACTAATATATTGATCTACTCTGTATGATCAGGGAGACTTCCCCAAGAAAGTGCTATTTCAGATCACCAAAGGGTCATCAGGAATTCAGTTTTCAAAGACTGGAGAGAATAGAGTTCCAGGTAGACAGAATAAATGTGTTTGACAGCCCTAAATCAGGAAGGTGCTCAGC
>NW_021860141.1:0-1887 GCF_006229205.1 Suricata suricatta | reverse complement strand
GTTACATGCAGAACTCTATACATATGGTGATCTCTAAGAATCATGAATCCAGGAACTTATGCCTTGACCCTTGGGAGTCTAGCCGTTCACGTGGACAACACATTAGATGGTATCATAGTGACAACATTAGAGATAACACTGCCATGTATGTTGCCTTCCACAGGTGAACAAACGCATTTCCAAGGATTCCAGAAGCCAACATGCCAAAGGTAAAGTCAAGTCACAAAGCTTGAATAACAAGTATATTTCTTTGCTTTCGAGTTCCTCTTGCATTTTGCTGGTGGTCACAGGTTATCTTAAACAAGGTGATTATAAGTAACTAATTTCATAAAGACGCTCACCCATCTTACAGCTTTTTATCGCCTTACCTTATTGATGAAGAAATTGATTGTGAGAATTCATATTCCGTGGTTGTGCGATCTCAGAAAGAAATTGCCTTGAAACATATGGGTTGCATTAAATATATAGCTAAGTTATTTCTCCAAGCATATCCCCAGTAAAATCACAAGATAGAAATCTAATTTTAAAACGTTGATTAATTCATATGAAAACAGACTTTAAAGCTTTAGGCAAAGCAACTCAATTTGGAGATGAAGATACAGGTAGGAAGCTGAAAGGAAAGAATCAATTTCAGTAGTGCTGGAAGCACACATGGAGGACAGCCAAAGACATTTAATTGGATCATACACATTATAGCTTCTCTCATCATCTTCCTGTGCCTCCGTCTTCTCTCACAATGTCCAATTGGGAAAGATGACAATTCCGTGATTTACACTTCCCAGTACTTGAAACGCACCGAATTCATCTTTTATGTGTCTAATGCTGTATGCTATAACGTATTATTAACATCACAGTTTCCTTAATGGGAAGGTATAACAGTTAGGGTCCCAACAGGAAACAGATGGCACACCCAAATGAGAACAATTTAAGTAAGTTTATTTGCAAAGGCACCATTTACTGAGCTGCATGGGGTAGAGGCATGACTTGGGGACTGGGGCCAACAGCAGTGGCCTTGTCACTGCCCTTAGGCCCAAAGGGATGAGGGGACAGTTAGAGAAAACCAGAAGAAGAATGTCACCTTGAGAGGAGCAGTGACCATTAGTTGAGGGACACCACCAGCCCAAGTGAGCCTCATGGGAGGGAATTCAAGGGAACACGTGCCCAACTCCCTCTCCAGCCTACCTCTGAATTCCTGTGGGGGCTTCCTGATGGCTGAACCCAGTCAGAAAGAAAGAACAGGGCAGCCACCATGTGATCAATGCTGGCTGGTCCCCACAGATGGAGAGTGAGGTGGAGCAGGATGGAGAAGGGAGAGGGTGAACGGGCATGGAGAAAACACCCGCAATAGGAAGCATGGGGAAAGGAGCAGCCAGCATAGCAAAGACGCAGGCTCTGCCACTCCCTTGCTGTGTGGCCTTCAGTAAGTCACCTGACCTTTCTGGTCTTACTCTCTTCTTTAAAATGTGAAGTGGGCAGAGGTTTTATAAGTATCCGATTAAGTAGCATTAGCACAGCCGGACAGACCCCTACCAGTCCCAAAGTCCTCAAAGTGCAGAAGCTTCCATATCAGTGCCTCTTTAGTCCTTAAACATGTCAGGACCTTCAATGTGTGCAGCACTTGATTCAGAGTGCTGCTCCTTAAACTGATGTAGAAACAGCAGGCGAGTTATGTGGACATAGTATTTTCACACCTCTTGACGGAGAAAGGGACTAGAGCGCACAGGGATCCCAGATCAGACCATAATCATCTGATATGCAAATGTCCACACCCCTCTAGAAGCTTCAGGGGCATTCATTAAGAAGTGAGTCCTAGAGAGACAGCAGACAAAAAATGAGCCTCAAAACTCCTTTCTTTGTTACACAGTTCACTGTAGACATCCAACTTCA
>NW_021860140.1:0-951 GCF_006229205.1 Suricata suricatta | reverse complement strand
ATTGCGGACACAGTATTATGCTCTAATATGTCTTTAACTTTGAGGTAAAAACTGATATAAATATTGGTTGATTCAAGAGAATTTGTAAAATAAAGGCATCAACACAGGCATACACACTTTATTATTATTTTTTTATTATAAAGAGAGAAAAAGCACAAGTGAGAAGGGTCAGAGAGAGAGGAAGACAAAGAATCCAAAGCAGGCTCCAGATGGAGCCCAACAGGGAGCTCAAACTCATAAACTGAGAGCTTATGTCCTGAGCTGAACTTGGAATCTGAGCTGAGTGGGTCATGTGGTGTCTCTTTCTTAATGGAAAGTTTTGATGAGTTACTAATATACTTAGCATATTCTAACATGAATCAGAACTCACAGCAGTGCAATGGCCATCTTATTCAAATGCAGATTCTGTTCAGGAGGTCTGGGAAAGGTCTGTGTCCACATTTCTATCAAGGCAGTAGTCTTTGAGTCAAGGGATACATATTTCAATAACAAAGAGGAAAAATTCAATGACAAGAACTCTTGGAGGACTTGGAACTGAATGGGATTCATAGCAATGACAAGTTCTACTAGACTAGCAAGAAAGGCAACAAGGGTTAAAAGCATTTCCTGGTTAGTAGAGAGCATCTAACAGTTTCTCATAAAGTCATGGAAAACAAATTATAATAATCTAAGAGAACACATGATTCATCTATTTTTCGTGAATCTTTTGTCAAGCATCCGGTACACAGCACAGATCAGATTTTAATTCAGGTAAACTGACTTACAGTCAGTTCCTGTAAAAGGACACACAAGTTAATACACCCAACGGACCCTAAATCAATGTTCATACCAGTGTCAAACCTGAGAATGATGGTCAGAAGGTGTGCACAAAAACCAATCTACCCTTATACCTTCCATGCACACATCCATACCAATTGCAAGTAGTTATATAAGATGAGAAGTGATAGAATA
>NW_021860139.1:0-951 GCF_006229205.1 Suricata suricatta | reverse complement strand
GATTAAACAATACATGCAAAGAACGCAGTAAGACACCTGGCACAAAATGACCCTTCAAAAAGTGTTGGCTATTTTTACAATTATTTCTGCAAATTGGGCAAGGAAACTCTAAAGCTGTTCTGAGGCCCATCTCACAGAGCAGCAGAGGGTTTGGGCACATGCAATCCTTTGATCTTTAACATCTATTTATTTAAAAAAAAACTTTTTTAAATGTTTATTTATTTTTGACAGAGAGAGAGAGAGAGAGACAGACAGACAGACAGACACAGAATTCGAAGCATGCTCCAGGCTGTGAGCAGTCAGCACAGAGCTGGACTCCGGGCTCAAACTCACCAACTGTGAGATCACGGCCTGAGCCAAATCTAAACCACTCAGGCGCCCTATCTTTAACACTTTAATTTCTGCAGCGGGCAGCTATATATCACCTAGACTTGCGCTGTCCAGTAACAGCAGTCACTAGCCACAGGTGGCTAAGGAACATCTGAATAGTCAGAACTGAGATGACTTGTCAGTGTAAAATACACATTAGATTTCAAAGACGATATAAAAAAAAAAGAAGAAGAAGAATTGGGGCACCTGGGCACACAGGGCTCTGGATTAGGGGGGTTGAGTTCAAGCCCCTCATTGGGAGTAGAGCATACTTTATAACAGTTCACTTTGAAAGTATTTGATAATGCGTTGAAATGATAAATTTTGGATACATTTGGTTATATGAAACATACTGTTAAAATTAATCACGTTTCTTTTCATGCTTTTTAATGTGGCTACAGCAAAATTTAAAATTAAGGGCCTCGCATTATATTTGTATCGGGCCGAAATGACGCGGGACCTTGCTACTCATAACGTGTACTAGGAGCACGAAGGAGGTGGGGGGGAGGAAGGGAAGCTTGTTAGAAATGCACACTCTCAGGCCCTGCCCAGACCTATAGTATCAGCATCTCCACTTCAACA
>NW_021860138.1:0-951 GCF_006229205.1 Suricata suricatta | reverse complement strand
CATGCTCTGCCAAAATTCAAACGTGAAGAGATAGAAAGCATGAATAGACTGATAACCAGTGAAGAAATTGAATCTTTTATCAAAAATCTTCCAACAAATAAAAGCCCAGGGCCAGATGGCTTCCCAGGGGAATTCTACCAGACATTCAAAGCAGAGCTCATACCCATTCTTCTCAAACTATTCCAAAAAATAGAAATAGAAGGAAAGCTTCCAAACTCATTCAACGAAGCCAGCATCACCTTGATACCCAAATCAGACAGAGACCCAGTCAAAAAAAGAGAACTACAGACCAATATCCATAATGAATACAGATGCAAAGGTACTCAACGAGATACTAGCAAATCTAATTCAACAGCATATAAAAAGAATTATCCATCATGATCAAGTGGGATTCATTCCTGGGTTACAGGGCTGGTTTAATATTTGCAAATCCATCAATGTGATACATCACATTAACAAAAGAAAGGATAAAAAATTTTAAAGTATAAACAGGAAAAAAAACCCAGGTTTATAAAATCATCATGATAGTCTCTTTACACCGTCAAAAATGGGCAAGATTTATCTGTAGTCAGAAACACTGCCTACTCCTAGAGAGAACGTGTGAGTATGAACTCAGAGATCCCACATCAGGTATAAATAAAACATAGCTCTTCTTCTCAATGATCTCTCAGCTAACTACCCCAGGTCATATAGAACCATGAATAATGGAAATACTTGGTATGGGCTCTCATCTACACGTTAGTGTTGAAACTCAGTTACATGTGACTGGCTGCTTTCTCCTTGGAAATTCAGGGGAACTAACAGTACCTATGGTACTTTTATGATGTTCCCAGCTCCCAGGGAAAGCTTTAGAGATCCCTTAACTTTGTGATCCTACTTAAATTGAGTATTGGATGGAGCCAGTGAGCAGATCTTCCATTTGCTTTATATAGAAGATGAACTCATGAAACT
>NW_021860137.1:0-951 GCF_006229205.1 Suricata suricatta | reverse complement strand
TTTAGAGAGATGAGGAGATGAGGCACGTGGGTGGCTTAGTCAGTAGAATGTCTGACTCCTGGATTTCGGCTCAGGTCATGATCTCACAGTTTGTGAGATCGAGCCCAGCATCAGGCTCTGTGCTGACAGTACAGAGTCTGCTTGGGATTCTCTCTTGCTCCCTCTCTCTCTGCCCCGCTCCTCCTCTCAAAATAAATAAGTAAACATTTGAAGAGGTGAGGAGAAAATAACAACACATGTTTATCTTACATTTGTCTATGCTTTTAAATATAGAAAGGATATTGAAGTATTGCTTTTTAATGTATTAAAAATTATTTTGGGGGGCACCTGGGTGGCTGAGTTGGTTAAGTCTCCAACTTCAGCCCAGCTCATGATCTCACAGTTTGTGAGTTGGAGCCCTGCATTGTCCTTTCTGCTGTCAGTGAAGAGCCCACCTTGGATCCTCTGTCTCCCTTTCTCTCTCTGCCCCTCCTCAGCATGTTCTCTCTCTCTCTCTTACTTTTTCTCTCTCTCCCAAAATTAAAATTAAACTAAATTAAACATTACAAAAGATTATTTCTTAAAATAAGTTTTTCTAAATGAGCTGCATGAGATTTAGTAAATATGCCTAGTCTGTACTACTTGTGAAATGATTACCCAAGGACTTCACCCAGAATTATGTAAAATCTACATGATCAAAAGCAAATGGCTGAAAGTATACCATTCATTCATACCAAATGATCTCCAAACTCCAGAGACTCACGTACTTAGCTTAGTCAATTTTAAGAAACATTTCTTGTAAGCATAAAAAAAAACATACCTATCTTATATGGTTATTTTGAGAGACAGTAATCATCCATTCATTCAGTTAATATTTATTGAGTATTTGCTATAGTCAGACACTATACATGAGGGATATAGTGAAAAGTAATATATTCAAGTTTCCTGCTCTCACTTATGCTCGAATGCAAA
>NW_021860136.1:0-951 GCF_006229205.1 Suricata suricatta | reverse complement strand
GAAACAAGTCGAAAGACTGTGAAACAACATTTGGCCTCCTGGGCTGCACATATGGCTTCTGGTTTTCCTGTCTATGATTTTCTCGTTGCTTTGCAAGAAAGGCATATACCTTTAAGTTTTGAATCAACTTGGGTCAGTTAGTGACACCAGCTTTCCCTTACATTATTTCTGTTCCCAGCTCATTGCCTGCTGTTGCGGGAAAACACAATCCTCTGTCTAAAATCAACTTCTTGGATGTTAAGCGTCTTGCCCAGACATAACTGCTAAAAGGCCTTGAAGAAAAGAAAAATTCTTGGAGAGACAGACTCCATGACAGGCTTCAGGAAGCCTCAGAGAACACAGAACACAGTCTCGCCTCTGATTGGTCTGCTCTGGATGCCAAAAATTGCATATTCAGAAAGATAATCTTACCTCTGCTTGGTCCACTTTGAAAACCAGAAATTTGCATAAAGGAGCATGGCAGACAACTCCTGATTGGCCAGGCCAGCATCCCTCATTTACATGAAGGGCAACCAATCAGGACGACTTGCCCTTCTCAGGATACACCTTACTTGGGCTCACTCTGTAATTGGTTAATTTCAAAGATACCTCAAATATTGTGATTGGGTCCTGCCAAAAGTAAAAATGTTTTAAGTAATATATATGGCTGAAACTGTTGTCAATGCCATCATCTGACCGTGACTGGATTGCTGTACCTATGTCACAATCTCTTGTAACTCCCTCTTGTAACTTCCCCTTCCCAAGCCCATAAAAACCCTGCTTCTCCTCTGTTCAAGGCTCTCAGCACAGATCCACTGTGCTGGTGAAGTCTGTGAGCCTGAACTTGGGTCCGGTGAGCCTAAGCCGTAGTAAAAATGCCCTTTGCTTTTGCATGCGTGCCTTGGTCTCCCTGGTGGTCTCTGCTTTTGGGGGACGATATTGTGGTCTGGGCATAACATTTGGTGCATTGGC
>NW_021860135.1:0-951 GCF_006229205.1 Suricata suricatta | reverse complement strand
CATATATATATATATATATATATATATATATATATATATATATGAGAGAGAGAGAGAGAGAGAGAGAGAGAGAGAGCGAGCAGGAGCTGCTGAGAGGGGCAGAAGGAGAGAGAAACCGAATCTCCTAAAACCGGAAATTGGCATTTTAAATCCTATGGCAGTTGTATTTGTAATTATTTGAGGAACCTCCATACTGTTCTCCATAGTGGGTGTATCTACATTCTCACCAACAATGTGTTTTCTCCTCACCCTTGCCAGGCTTTATCTCTAGTCTCTTTGATAATAGCCATTCTAGATCGGAGACAGTATCTCATTATAATAGTGATTTGTGATGTTGAGGATCTTTTCACGTTTGTGTTGTCCATTTGAATATCATCTTTGGAAAAATGTTTATTCAAATCCTTTGCCCAGTTTTTAGCTGTATTGTTTGTGTTTCTACTATTGAGTTGTATGAGTTTCTACATATTTTGGACATTAACCACTTTCCGTATATATATATGATATATATCAATATATATCATATATATATGTAGTCTGCAAATACTTTTTCTCATTCTGTAGATTACCTTTCATGTTATTATTTCTTTTGATGTGCAGAATCTTTTTATTTTTATGTAGTCCCACTTATTTTTGCTTTTGTTGCTTGTGCTTTTGATGTTAAATCCAAAAATATATTGCCTGTATGAGGATACAAACCTATAACAAATAGTAAATAAGCCAAAGAGATCTAACGTACAACACTGAATACAGATAATAATATTTTACTACAAGCATGTAATATGATAAATATTATTATAATGGCAACCATATCACAATATATAAGTGTATCAAAGTAATATGCTGTATACTTAAATTTATACAATGTACATTTAAAATTTATCCAATTAAAAATAATTTTAAAAAATCAAAAAAATTGATTACCAGGACTGATGTTAAGAAGATTTTTACCTA
>NW_021860134.1:0-951 GCF_006229205.1 Suricata suricatta | reverse complement strand
TGTTTTCTTCCTCTGATGTTCCAGATCTGTTATTGGAGCCCTGACTCCCGGTTCCCAGACTTGTAATATTATTTCTTGATTTGTCTCTTGCCCCTATGGGGGTGGGGGAGCAGCTTCTTGGGTTACTAATCTCTAGGTTGTCTCATCTTTTCCCCATTTGTTCTTTCTGTTCTTCTAACATGCTTGTAACGTATATTAAATTCCCTCTTGAGCTAGCTGGTTTGGTTTCTTTTCCTGGCTGGATTGTGGTTGATGCAGTCTGTATCAGGTGTGGGGAAAAAACCAAGGCTGTTAAGATAGGGCAAGGGACGCCTGGCTGCCTCAGTCGGTGGAGCATGGGACTCTTGATCTCAGGGTTGTAAGCTTGAGTCTCACATTGGGTATAGAGATTACTTAAAAGAATGCTTAAGGCCAGATTGGTGAATTGTGCTGTTTCTTACACAGGTAGACAAGATTGCCAGGCTATGAGAACCTCCCGAAAGGTATTCCTATAAAAACATTCAGCTGCTGAAAGGCCAGTATTTGTTTCCCATAAATTCCAGGTTATTTTCCAGGATGTTACTTTTAGCAAAACTAGACATGAACTGAGCTTCTCTTCCTCTTGACTTCATAAGCAATAGCTGCCCAAAAGACAGGAATAGAAGGATCAAAATGGAGTGTAATTCCACTTGTTGGGGATGAATCCTGTATTAGAGATAGAAATATACACTGAGCAATGGGAACACTGGCACCCGGGTGTGACTTGGGAGCTATAAAAGCCTTTCAGACGAGATCGGGCGCGTTCAGGGCGGTATGGCCGTAGACTGTAAAAGCCTTTCAGGAGAAACGTCCTGAAAGCAGGCATATCTGATTCCTCTTGCTGCCATAAGAAATTACTGCAAACATAGTGCCTTAGAACAACGCAAAGTTATATTATGGTTCTGGAGGACAGAAGACTGACACACGTCTCAC
>NW_021860133.1:0-952 GCF_006229205.1 Suricata suricatta | reverse complement strand
GTGTCACACAGCTGGCAGTTCCTGACGCATCTGGTTCTTCAGCCAGAGCTTAGTGGTTTACATCTGCGTAAAAGTATTTTCATACACCTTTTCCTATTTCTTCTGTAATTTTGATTTGATTCATCAATGGAGGATGGGTTACACCTTCTGTGAACACAGTAGTTTTCCAGATTTAATGATTAGGCTCTAGACTGTATATGGACTAGCCCAGAATTTCTGGTTCAAGGTCAGGTTCCCCCACAATTTCTGCCCTTTCCCCAGAGGGAGCCAGCTCCCTGCTGTGGGTTAAATTTACTCAGGTCTGAACCACGGGGGGGCAGGAGTGGGGAGAACTTGTGTGACTCTGTCTCACACACACACACACACACACACACACACACACAGCGACAATGAGATTGGAGACAGAGAGACAAAGAGAGAGAATGAGAGACAAAGAAATCAATTTGGATCTGTTATCTAGAAATTTCATAGGTCCTCAGGACTATGAAGATTATGCCCCAGAAGTCCAGGAGTTACCCAGAACCAGCCACACATCAAGTTACACATGGTTCCTGGGGAGGGTGAAGTATTGTTTGCGGCTTAATCCTTACCCCTCAGAAGTAGTGTCTCCATTATCTTCCTTCTGGCCGGTTTTCCCCAAATCAAAGAATGTACAAGAAGATCCTTGATAAAATGGGGTTCAGCGTGGCAGGACTATCCACAAGTGTCACCGTGTGTGCCAGCGTCCTTCAGCCACTGCTTAGGGACCTATGGGCCTCAGGGCTCAGTGACAGAAGACTGCCAGGAGGATGTGCACTTTGGACCCAGCGGCCACCCCAGCTGCAGTCAGCACAGAGATGCCGCGGGTCTCCTGGGGAGGCTGCTGACCTGGGTTCAGGTGCTGCACAAAGACGGATTACCCCAACTTTGCGAGTGTGTGTGATAAACCCACGTCAGAGAGAAGTAACCCGGG
>NW_021860132.1:0-952 GCF_006229205.1 Suricata suricatta | reverse complement strand
TCTGCCTGGCTTACTTCACTCAGCATGACACCCTCAAGGTCCATCCACTTTCCTACAATACTTATATGTGTTTTAATAATAACTCTGGTCATGACTTCATCATTTTTCTTTTGGGATGAATTCCGCCATCATGGTGTATGTCTGTCTCTGCCTTCTTCTGTGTTTTAGGAAATCCTGTTATGTTTTCTGTTTCTAGAGGAGTGGCTTTATTAAGAAGACTTCACATTCTGTCCAGGGCCTGACACTTCAGGAAGCATTTCTTGTGTGAGCTGTGTGCACTGTGCTGTCCTGTATTGGCTGCTCTGTCCCTCTTGTCAGTCCTCTACAGAGTTTCTCCTTGCCTCCAGTGAGGAGTGTTCGGACCTTGTCTACAGTGTTGTGTGTTTTAGCTAGATGAGTTCAGTCTGCTTGTTGAAAGAGGCTAATTCCTTTTTTGCTAGATCTGAAGCTATGCCTCACTATATGGTCAGTAGACTTGGTGAGTGTGTGGGTTTATGCTGGGCTTTGGGGGGAGGGGCGCTCTGCTGCTCTCCTTTCCCTGGTAAGGAAGCACCTGAGGAAAGCAGGTGGGGTGGGGGAGGCTTGGTGTTAGAGGCTCAGCTCCCGCTGGTGGGCGCTGTGCTGCTGGCTGAAGTCTGTCCCTGCTGATTGGTGGGAGGAAATATTGGCATCAGCCCACTCTCTAGTCCCTGGAGATGGACTTCCCACCAGCCCCTGTTCAGGGAGCCCTCACAAAGGGAGACCAGTCTGCATTTGTGGGTCCCAGACTTCCGTCAGAACCCTGCCTTCGCCCTGTCTGTGTCCAAGCCATATGCCCACCTGGCGGCACAGTACTCTTCATGTTTTATCTCAGGAGCTCTAGCTGGGTTTGAAGACTCCAGATTGTATGAACTCAATATGACAGGAACCCCACTGATCCTCTGGAAGCAGATCTTGCTGTGCTGTGGACAAA
>NW_021860131.1:0-952 GCF_006229205.1 Suricata suricatta | reverse complement strand
TTTGATTAATTACTTGCATAATGAAATTAATGTATTCATTCATTAGACAAACCTTTACAAAAGGGTTAATATGCATCAGATACTAAGCAAAGAATTGAGAGAGAACAATGAAAAAGATAAACATGGTCCCTGTTCTCGCAGAGGTCTTAATCTAGCAAAAGAAATGAACATAGGACAAGTAATGAGCGGTAGTCACAGGCAAGCACAGGATGCTAAGAGAATACACGACAGAGGAGCACATGGTGTGGGCAAAAAGGCAGTCAGACAAGCCTTTCCAAGGCCATAAAGCAAGTTTCAACAAATTTCAAAAGACAGAAAATATACAGAGTATGTTTGCTAACCACAATACAGTCACCTCTCCAAATGATAGGAAAAGTTACCTTAAAAATACCCAGGGATGCCTGGCTGGCTCAGCCAGAGGAGCATGTAACTTGATCTCTGGATCGTGAATTCAAGCCCCATGTGGAATGTAGAGATTACTTAAGTAAATAAAATTTAAAAATAAATATTTACCAAAAAATCCATATGCTTGGAAATTAAGAGATACATTTCTAAATAACCCCTGAATCAAAGAAGAATTCAAAATAGAATTCAAAATGTTTGAACGAAAAAAATATGGCACCTGGGTGGCTCAGTCCGTTGAGCTGTCAGGTCTTGATTTCAGCTGGGGTCATGATACCAGGGTTGTAGGATCCAGTCCTGCCTTGGGATCTGCGCTGAGCCTGGAGCCTGCTTGGAATTCTCTCTCCTCTCTCTCTCTCCTCTTTCTCTCTCTTTCTCTCTCTCTCTTTCTTTCTCTCTCTCTCTCTCTCTCTCTCTCTCTCTCTCTCTCTCAAATAAAAAGGGGGGTACTACTAAAAAATTTTTTGAACAAAAATACTAAATATCAAACTTGCAGGGGTAGTAGCTAAAGCAGTATAAGAGGTACAGGTATACAGTTGACCCTGAACAA
>NW_021860130.1:0-1887 GCF_006229205.1 Suricata suricatta | reverse complement strand
ATGTGACGAGATTCTGAATTAAAATGGTAAAGCAGGTCTTCTTTTTTATGTTTTTAATGTTTATTTATTTTTGAAAGACTGAGAGAAACAGAGCGTGAGCAGGGGAGGGGCAGAAGGAGAGGGAGACACCGAATCTGAAGCAGGCTTCGGGCTCTGAGCTGTCAGCACAGAGCCTGACGTGGGGCTCGAACCCACGAAACACAAGGTCATGACCTCAGCCAAAGTCAAACGCTTAACCGACTGAGCCACCCACGTGCCCCATAAAGCACGTTTTCTTGAAGCAGAATTGACTTAGTTTAAGAAAAATAGTCTTCAAATAAACAGTTTAAATTTCTCTAGAAAAACCCAGAAGTAAAATTCATCTTGCTGAGACAAATATGGAGAATAGACCATTTCTCTTTTTTCTTTTTCATAAAAGGTATTGTCCGGTTAGGTAACATATACTGCATGCAGTGTGCTCTTGGTTTGGGGGGTAAATTCCCACGATTCATCGCTCACATACAACAGCCAGTGCTCATCCCAACAAGTGCCCTCCTCACTGCCCATCACCCATTTCCCCCTCTCCCCCGCCCCCCATCAACCCTCAGTTTGTTCTCTGTATCGAAGAATCTCTTGGGGCGCCTGGGTGCCTCAGTTGGTTGCGCATCCCACGTCAGGTCAGGTCATGATCTCATAGTCCGTGAGTTCTAGCCCTGCTTCGGGCTCTGTGCTGACAGCTCAGAGCCTGGAGCCTGCTTTGGATTCTGTGTTTCCCTCTCTCTCTTTACCCCTCCCCTGCTTGTGCTCTGTTTCTCTCTCTCTCAAAAATAAATAAACATTAGAAATAAAGGATCTTTTATGGTTTGCCTCCCTCTCAGTTTGAAGCTATTTTTTTACCCTTCCTTTCCCCCATGGTCTTCTGTTATATTTCTCAATTTCCACATATGAGTGAAAACATATGATATCTGTATTTCTCTGACTGCCTTGTTTCAGTTAGCATAATACCCTCCAGTTCCATGCATGTTGTTGCAAATGGCAGGATCTCATTCTTTCTCATTGCCAAGTAGTATTCCATTGTAAACAGAAATCATCTTTTCTTTATCCATTCATCAGTTGATGGACATTTGGGCTCTAATAACACTACTAGGAGTTTATCCAAAGGATACAAGAGCATTTCTCTTTACAATGAAAGATCTAATTGGGGCACCTGGGAGCCTCAATTGATTAAGCGTCCAACTTTGACTCAAGTCATGATCTCATGGCTCTGGCATTCAAGCCCGACTAGTCAGCTGTGCTGACAGCTCAGAGCCTGGAGCCCACTTCGGATTCTGTGTCTCCCTCTCTCTCTGCCCCTCTTCCACTCATGCTCTGTTTCTCTCTCTCCTTCAAAAATGAATAAACATTAAAAATGTTTTCTAAAGGAAAAAAAGGCCTAATTATATTCTGATCAGATAATAGAGAAAACAAATTAAATCATGTGTGTTAGAAGTGAAAATGTAGGGGCGCTCGGGTGGCTCAGTCGGTTAAGCATCCGGCTTCACTTCAGGTCATGATCTCACGGTTCGTGGGTTCAAGCCCCGCATCGGGCTCTGTGCTGACAGCTAGTTCAGAGCCTGGAGCCTGCTTCAGATTCTGTACCTCCCTCGCTCCCTTACCCTCCCCTGCTCACACTGTCTCTCTCCGTCTCTCAAAAATAAATAAAAAACATTTTTTTAAAAAAGAAGTGAAAATGTATATAGTGAGCAATTAGTAAAACTAAAATTTCCAAATGAATGAGGTAAGGGGGAGGGACAAAAATGAACAGAAACTTCACTGAGCTATTAGGAAGAAGAAAGGGATAAAAGTTGTATTTAGGTGATGGACATTTAGGCTCCTTCCTCAATACAACTTTTATCCTTTTCTTCTTCC
>NW_021860129.1:0-952 GCF_006229205.1 Suricata suricatta | reverse complement strand
TGATTGAAATCAGCCACGTTAAGACGTCATATGGAGTGCTGGAGGTAACAGTCAAGAGAAAGTGCGTACTTTAAATCAAGATTTTGGAGGTGGTGTGATGACAAGGTCTGGAGCAAGTGGATAAGATATGGAAGAGATTTTTGGAGGGAAGAAAGTTCAGGGACTGACGGTCCAGGGCATAGGAAACTTGGCACACATGGATAATGAGATGGCCAAGAATGTAGAAAGAGTATGTTAGAGAGAAACACATCGATCCAGATGTGGTCATTGCTGAATGGAGGAAAGTGATTGCAAGGTTGGCAGATGACATCAGCAGGTAGCTGGTGATACGGCTTTATGTCTTGAGCCTCAGAGGAGCAAGGAGAGTGGGAGACAGGCTGTATCTTGCCAGTGGTAGGTAGGTAAGAATAAAACATTTTCAACTCAGGGGTTCATGGACTATGGGATAAAAAACAGCCACCACTTGAGAAGGCCTCAGAAGCAATCTTTTTGAGGCTTAGTCAAGTTGCTGTCAGAGAAAGAAGATGCTAAGGAATAAGGGAGTATGGATAACTGACTATGAATTTCAAAGGGTACAGTTGAGGGTTTAGATGTTTGGTGAAAGAGACATTGAGGACATACTAGAGCATATCACATACAGTGTAGGAGTAAAAAGCAGAGGAAGGATGAATAATGTAGACATTGCTTTAGATTGGAAGTATTGGGACCCTGGACATTGATCATATTGTAGGTGGCTTGGGAGAGGTTGAGGTCCTCCATAGAAAAGTTTCCTAGGTAGCGCCTGTGGCTGTGGTGGCTTGGAAGAGGCTATCTTAATTAAGGTGAGGACATCTGTGTTTTACACCTTTCAAAACCATTCTGCCTAGGAGAGATGTAGGTCTTTGACAATGAATAGGAGATGGGAAGTACTGTTTGTTTTTTTCTGCTCCTATGGATACTAGATACATGTAAA
>NW_021860128.1:0-952 GCF_006229205.1 Suricata suricatta | reverse complement strand
AATCAGATACTATTATCCAATTTTTAAATAAGTAGCAAATTATACTAACATGAAATTAAATTGAAATTTTAACTAACTTTTATCCACAGAGTAGTTGAGAGTTGTGAATATAACCAGATTAGCTGTGGATAAAACTACAGAGCTACATTTTATTAGTATATCTAAATCTATGACATTACTCCATTTGCATAATCTTTTTTTTATCTTCCAATCTGTACTATACATGAAGAAGGAATGAGACTAACTAGATTTGAATGGAATTCGATGGGATGTTAACCAGTTTAAATAAAAATGTTTTGTCACAAATTCTGTTACTCAATGAACACGACTCTAACACAAGGCTTATGCAGCACTTAGATCATCTGTTAAGTAATAAGTTGTTTAATTCCTTGTGCCTCATCTAGAGACTTGGCTTCAATAAATCTATTATGTAATTCTATAAACCTAGCAGGGGGAGGAGAGAGCCAGAACTAAATAATGTTTCTCATTTCTACTGCTTATGTAAAAAATTTTTGGCATCTAGGTGTCAGAGGGCAGAGCTCATTTGGGAATGGGCCTGGAGTAAAGGTTAAGACAGTAGGACAGTCTCAAGAATGCCCAGGTGGTCATTGTATCCTCTGTCTCAGGGCAGTGATTTTTGTATGGATATAAAGAACAACCAACTGGATAATGAAAAGATGGGTCTTTACACCCCAAATAGGCACCCATTAAGGGTGGTGGAAGGCTAGCCAATGTCTAAAGACAGATTCTGATGTAGAAGTGCCAAGTCATCATCTAATGAGTGTGATCTGATGAGTAATCCATTTTGCTGACTCAATGAGGCTACCAGTTTTGCAGCCCTGATTGGCTCAATGGCTGAGGGCTGATTAAGATATGACTTGATCCAAAAGAGTACAAAAAATTACTTCCAGCAGCAGAGGGATATGATGGGAGGGGAGGGTTTTTTTTTTTT
>NW_021860127.1:0-952 GCF_006229205.1 Suricata suricatta | reverse complement strand
TTGTTTCTCCTCTTTTCCTGCAGAATTTTCATAGGGTTTATGAGACCTACTTGACCTCCCCATATTAGTATGGTGACTCCTCAGTCACTATACACATGTGTATAACCTTGTGAGCATAATGTAAATGCAAGATAATCAGGCAAGGTCCTCTCACTTGTCCTCACACAACTGTGTTCTGAGGGATCCAGGGGACTTTTTTCTTTATCCCAGAAGGTACTGTTAACATTTCTCAAGTTCCCTTCTCCCCTGGAGAGACATGCTGCACAGTTTCCCTATAGAGAAACTTCCCCATAGTTTCAACCAGAAACACACTTGTCAAAGAGATTCACTCAGATGTCATCACTACTGGTCCTAAGAAGCAAATAATGGATAAGACTTCTGAGTAATGAGACACCCTTCTCCCTCAAGTCATTAGCCGAAGACACTGTTCCTTTTCTCCATCTCCCACGGTTCTGTAGAACAAACATTCAATGCAAAGTTTCTTCAGCTGTGTACTTTCATATTCAAGCTTGAGGCTATAACATTTTTGACTGCTATAATCTAGCTGCTTTTTTCCAGTCTGCTCTCACTAATAACTTTATTATAATATTTATAATACTGTCTATTAAAGCTAGAGTTTCTTTTCCCCACAGACACTATCAAATTATCCTCCATCTTCAGTTCATGCTCATGCCTTACTTCTTTGCTGAGAGAGGGCAGACCTGTTGACACAGAAGATTGCTACCAAAGTTCTTTGCCAACATTACGCCCACTGTAGCTACAAAAGACCGTCCCATCTGCCTTGGCTTGGCTTCAAGCCACCAGTGCTATCTATTCGAATGGCTGTCAGATGCACAGCTGGAGTCTCACTCACCACATCAACCAGTGCAGGTCTTGGGAATGCTCCTGGATGCTTTGGATCCTGAATTTATTTGTATTTATGAGGCAAATGAGTTTCTGACCCCAGGGGTTG